>NC_056482.1:7446817-7722757 GCF_008729295.1 Plectropomus leopardus
TTGGCTGGGTTCCATTCAAAAACACTGAAAGGGGATAATGAGCAACAAAAAGAAATGAAGCCAAAATTATCAAGACATTTGTAAAACGTACAAGAAAATTACCTGAAAATTAGTTAGTTATATAAAAATACATTCGTTAAAGAAAAAAAAGAATGAAAATGATCTGGAAAAAGTGCTTAAATTATAATAATTCTGTATCATAATTTTAAATATGTAATTATTATTAATAACTACACATATAGTTTTTCCCATGCTTTTTTTCCTGTTTTTCCCCCTACCATTTTGTGAATACTTTTCTCAGTCTACTAATTTCTTGTGATCTGGGGAACAGCCTTACCAAGGTGCTCATTGCCTTTCCATCCATGTCTTTAAAAGAAAATTTCTAATATTAGAAATATGGGTTGACAGGCCTGAAGATCGGTTTTTCCCATGGCCTTTTGAATTCTTTTGAAGAACATATGATTGCAGTCACCAAAACATATTTTTTTCTGACATAAAACACCATTCAAAAAATACAGGGAGAGCTAGATGGCTTTAAGTTAACTGTCCTTCTGAAACAACATGTTTATTGAATGTTTGTCTTAAGTAAAGAGTAAGTGGAGAGCTGTTAGCTGTCACATCTGTCACTGTGCTCGGTGCAATGGTGCCCTCTTCTGGAGAATTTCTAACATCTTATGTCCCTAATTTTTTTTTAATTTCCATTCATATCCAGTGCATAACAATAACAGTGCAGAATAACTGTTAAACTTGGGGCGCCTGCACATTTTTATAGACAACATTTCAAAACTTTTTCACAGAATTTCAAGGACCCAATATAAAACTTTCTTTGCCCTACGTTTTTTTTTTTTTGTTTTTTTTTTTAAACAAATTAGATTCAAACTCTATTCAAACATAATTTCAGCTAGCTGGCATGCATGGAGGGAGAGATGGAACATGGGAAGAAAATGATGGCAAGAAAAAGGTCACACATCAACGCATTATAGAGCTGCGTTACATCGACGGCTACAGAAGATACATTTGCTGTAATGTTACATTACATGTAAAGTTATCCATGAAAGATTACTGTTGCACATGACAAAATTCCATGACTTTTTCAAAACTTTCAATGATTTTTGCTAATTACACAACTGGTTTTATTTATTAAATGTGATTCTGAAATTCCATTACTTTTCCAGGTTTTCCATGACCGTGGGGACCCTGTAAACTGTACAATTAGCCCAAATAGTGAATGCAATAATTGCAGGAAGTTTGTGTGAAACTGGACATTTGGACGAGTTTTGAGCAGATTATTTCCTGTAAATATTTCATCAGAGATTAGTTTTCCTGATATTTTAAAGATTTTTTATAGGATTCTGTCTGTTAATCATATATACTTAAGGGAGTTCTTTCTTTCTTCTTTCTTTGACTAGTTCTATGCTTTCTTCTCCCTGGTGCTTGGCCATTGCTCTTTTCGCTCTCTAGTTGTTTTAACTGCTACTTTTCTAACGCAGGACATGCTGAGATATAGACTAAGTGTTTAATACTTTTTAGTTTTCTTACACTCCTTAAAATCAAGAAGATCTTGCAAGACCTGGTGAAGCTTTGGGGGGCCCTAATAGGGTTCTGGACCCTAAGGATGGGAACCACAGCTTTAGGTTATGTTTGAGATAAACAAAGGCTGTCTAATAATTAAAAATAAAATCAAATAATAAAAGCTGAAGGGTTGTAATAGCTTGTTTGTTTTCCAATATTTGTTCTCATCAAAGCAACAGGTGAGCAAATACTCAGTGCCTCAGATTTACAGTCCATTGAATTTTTCTAAACACCATAACTAATCTCACCACCCACAAATCTAATAATTCTGTTAACTTCACATGTGCCTTTGTAAACAGTTTAACAAACAGGTTACAAAGCTGACCAAATAATGGATGTCCACATGTCTCTGTGTGTGCGTTTTGAAGCTGTTATTGACATAATGTGAACACAGCAAACACAGAAAAAACACAAAAAAGAAAGAGAAGTCTCCTCACCTGCCATGCTCGGCCAGCATTGCACCTTCATCCTTCAGTCTCTTGCTCTTGGCTGCACAGTCCTCCAGCAGGATCTCTCGTCGTCGTTTGATGGCGTGCAGCCAGTCCACGTCTTCATCCTGACGTGATGCAGCATTTTCAGCCTTTTCTTCTTCAGCCTCAAACTGTTGCACCGTTGACTTTGAAACTTTCTCACCAACTTTCCTCTTCCAGCCAAATGAAGCCATCCTGCAGGGGGAAAGTGGAGTGAGATGGGCACCAGTGGGCGTTTATGGACTGTATGCCCTGATATCCTTGCTCACCTGAAATTAGTATGCAATCAGGACTGGAGAACTCATGTGCGTAGACTTTTATTTTGAAATACCAGAGATTTTAGCATCATGTTACTTTCAGATATTCACATATCTTAACCTGAAATGTAGCTGCTAGTTATAGGTGTATTTCGTATCTAAGCACAGTGCATATAGCTGTTTATTATACAACCACTTACAACACGAACACAAACAAACCTGTCTAAACCATGTATGTCTTACAATAAAGTCGGTCTAAACAGCGCTAGCTAAATTAAGCTATAAAACTAGCAAACGCTTGCCCCAACTCTTTTGACAGCTTATTACATTTTTTCACACGAATAGCACTGAATTGTTTTTTTTACACGACATATTGCATGTGTTTTTACTGTTTCAAGACCGTGAAATAAGCTAAGGCTATATACGCACCGACTTCCACAGATTTCCGTGGGCAAATTTGGACAGGTTCGCAGAAGCTAACAGCTAGCCATGGTGAACCGGAAGTTGTGGGAATGTTTACATCGTCTCTTAAAGAAACACGGACCGTGATTTTTAAGTTAAGAATCTGGCACGTGAACGTCACTATATTAAAAAAAAAAAATCAACATATACTGCACTAAAAATATTATTTAATGTAGTGTAGTATTTTAGTAAGTTGTGCTTTTAAGGAAAAGTTGGGACTAAAATGCAACGTATAGGGACGGACGCTTAATTTTGCCCACTAGATGGCACCACAGAAACAACTCAGGATTCCTCACACACATGGCGTTTGAGAGACGTGCATGCTCTACTCTGTATGCATGTCACAGATTTAACCTAAAATGAACGACTGCAAAAATACTTTTTAAAGGACTGTACTTATCATAGTAGGGGATGGCTGGGGTGTGATTTCAGATTTTAACCACATTTCACAGTTTCTGGCTGTGATAAATAGTGAGATTTTGGAGATTTTTTTTAAAAAACAGGTTTTTCAACCCCACTTGCCAGTTTGAGGGTATTTAAATAAATATAAAATACAACCATTGAAAGTTGAATATTCCTCCTCTACGCCATTTTAAAAAAAACAACTCCCTCCCTAGTGCTTAAAAAAATATTTGAAGTCTACCTACCATTTTGCATCATCCTGTCCCCTTTCATAGATAACAAACAGTCCCTAAATTGACCTAAATAGCCTACAACAGTATTTATTTCATAATAACAACCACAGAGGATGTTAACTACCTTGCGTATGAACCTTTTTCCTTGCATATAGGAATTTCTTACTCCTTGCATATGGGCAGTGAAATGAATTAACATTCAGTTTTTTTAGCACTGTTTGTTGCACAACGGTGATGATGACTTAAGTTAATGTGACTAGGAACATGCAGAGAAATGTCAACAGAATTGTGTGCAATTTAGCAGTTTATTAGGCAGTTGTGTATACAAATGATTTCAACACTGTCCATTCAGATTTACACTGGTCAATCTGGTAGGGTCCCTTTACACACCAAACAAAAATAGAACAATATTTCTTTGAAGCAGTCCGAACAGGTCGACTGACAGAATGCATCTGCTAACAGTCTACTTGGACACTACTCCATAAACTGTCAAAAAAAGGTCACGGTTTCACACATTCATCCTTCCTACAAAACTTATGAAAAGTTTTGTAATCAAAACTTGCAACTGCCCTATAAAACTAAAAATGTTTAGTTCCACAATATCTTTTCCAAGACCATAGTGCGTGTTTCTTTACCATGATCACTATATTTCATAAACTCTAGTTTAAAACGGAGACATAAAAGGTCAAATATTAACTAAACGTTTCAGTCCAAACCTGTCCCGCAGGACAGTGAAAGAAACAAGATGATCACAATTATTGTCACTCTTGGCAATTTTTTTTTTGTTACATCTCTGAAATGTAAAATTGTTTATACAAATGAGATATTTTTGATTTTTAAAGCTGTGGAGAGCAAAACACTGGAAACAGAGACTTTGCTGACACCTCTTTCTCTCTTAACACCTGATATCACCATGAGGACATGCAAAGTTCTTTAAAACCTGGTTTAACTGACTGAAGACAAAAATGACGACGATGAATGAGAAACCAGTTAACTGTTCAAGTTTGCATTTTTTTCCTATTGCCATAATTAAAAGGTGGTAGCAGTTACCGAGGTCCACAATAGTTTGGCAACAGTCAGATGATGATTTTATGATTCGCAGTTAAGAATTTTTTTTTGCCTTTGTACTGCAAACATTTTTTAACTAACAGTTATAGTGAATGAACAACAGACAAAATAAATTGTGGACTTCAACTCTTAAATTACAAAGGTGCCAATAATTCTGACCAGCGCTGAATTCCAATGTTTACCAACATAAAAAACAATTAACAGTACTGATAATGATAAGGCAGCCAAACAACAGACACCACTTAAATTTTAAGACTGTGGACAGGAAATGGAAGGTGACGCATCATACTTGTGATGAAAGACATGTCAAAGACTTTGTGAGCTTGCAAGTATGCAGTATTGTCTGATCTTTTTTTTTTTTAATCAAATATAAATCACTGCAGTTTTTATGATCTAAATTATTTTTTCGCTTCAACAAAATTGCAATCTACCCAACAGGACTTTACGATTCCTAAGCTCACAAGTTTGTTTCAGGTTAAAACTTTTTATAAAGTTAACCATTAAGGGAATGTGTGGGTAATAAAAGCAAAAAAAAATAACAATTAAAAAAAACAATTTAAAATGACAATATTTTGGATGTGTTCCCAATAGTCATTGTCCATGCACTGCATGTAATTGCTACGTCTAATTTTCAAATTAAGCCCTGAAGCCTGTACACTTGTGATGGATTGGCATTTACATATTGGATGTAGGCAAAAGGCATTTCACTCAGTTATCATACTCAAATCCTAACCGTTAATCTAAAAAAAAAAAAAAAAAAAAAGAAAGAAATAGAGAAAATACAACAAAAAAAAAGTCAAAATCAACTTGTCATTTTAATATGTGACACTGAAAATGATATATTTTTTTAGATTTTGACCATCATGGCAAAAATACCTCTTAAATGGTAAAAGCAGGCTATATTTATCTGGAAAGACAATCAAGTATCAGAATAATTGTGATTGAAGGAAACAAAGCTGTGATACTGATTTAAAAACCAGACTGTAAAAAAAGGAAAATATATACCATCCAGCAATAGATCTTGATGCAATAAAGAAAACAATAATAATTCCATTTCCAATAGAACCAACACTCCGTCCACTGATAAATATATTCACGTCTTTATATATAAAAATGTAGGGGACAGACAAATTCAAACAAGTTTTTACAACAAGGACAAAACCGTGAAAATTTAGTCTGTGACGACTCCGATTCACAAAAAAAAAAAAAACCAAACCCTAACATAAATCTGATGAAGCATTCGTTTGTCCCTGACACAGACAGAAATACAGGGGTCATTGCACTTCTTCAGAGTCCAATGAACGTGACGGCCGTGACGACCCTTGTTATGGCCGGTGCAGCGCCCCGATACATCTGCACCACTTCTCTGATCCCCACTAAGAGACAAACAAGAGCAGCAGGAAATAAAAGAAACTTGTGCAAAAGTGCTTCCTGCATCCTATACGACTGCCACCCAAACACCCTCAACACGTGGCGTCCCTCTCTGCAGGCCAAAACTTGATCTTGTTCTCTGTACTGGAAAGCAGTGCTCACTGGCTACAGTACAGACAATTCAGTGTAATCACTTGCGCATATATGTAAAGGTGGGATGTGGATACTTGCTATTAAATTGATCAGGAAATTTGGAAAACCCCCTCCTAAATGTTGCTCTGTCCTTGCCATTAAGTAACTCGTCTTTCCATATAATCCCTTAGATTCCCTGCCAGCTCCTGATACATCCCTTCTGCTTCGGGAACACTAACCTGCATCAGTGCCATGGAACAATCACTTCATCCTCAGCCGGGATGAATTGAGCCATGAATCGGTTGCATGCTTATTGCTATAAAGACACTCGGAGAGGAAAAAAAGGCTAGCGATTGTTTTGCAAGCTATCGTGCAAGTAGTTTAATAAGATTTGCGCACATCTCAAAGAACTCGATGGTGTGGCTTCCCGGTCGAGGGACGGTCATGGTGTCCCCTCCTCCCGTTGAGTCGATGGATGAGGTCAACGATGACGCTAAGGAGCCTTCTGCGGCCTTGGCGGGGTGCACAGTGCTAGACGTAGCGGGAGCGTCTGCCCCGTCTACATCGTTCTTAATAGTTGTGCGGTAGTTGCCCACAGACCCAGATCGGAGAGGGGTAGCAGTTCCAGATTTTGTCTCCACCATATCATCTGAATGACAAAAGAAACAAAATGGAATGGAGCACCGGACTAAAAGTAAAGGTCGTTTGGAAATCACTTCTCTTTTTTTCTTAAAAATTAACCATTTAGTTACATATTAATGGACGTTGGGCTATTGAAAGCTAAATTAATTCAAACTGACTCCCCTCAGCAAAAAATAAAAAATTATGCCTGACTTTGCTATAGGATGCAGTCAAGGTGTAGTCTCATGCCCTTTACACAGCATGCCTGTGCTGAGCGTT
The DNA here is from genome assembly GCF_008729295.1 of Plectropomus leopardus. Classification (NCBI taxonomy): domain Eukaryota; kingdom Metazoa; phylum Chordata; class Actinopteri; order Perciformes; family Serranidae; genus Plectropomus; species Plectropomus leopardus. The sequence goes on from NC_056482.1 coordinate 7,453,685, forward strand.
AATTCAGCTCACAACACTCTTATCTCATATTTGCCTTTGAGGTACCGCTGCGCACCGACACAGTGTGCAGAAGCCAAAGCCCTCAACCTTCAGTAAATCATTTATGAAGTCTGCACCGACAGAGCGCAACACAGGACAGAATCCAGGTAAACACTGAGACACAGGGAGCTGAACTCAGGGCTTACCAGAACATCCTGTCAGTGTTCACAAGTTAAAAACTTTACGAAACTATTAGTAAATGGTATGAGACTACTTTATATAATACAACTAACATTTTAGAAATACACAAATAAAGTTTCTCACATCGTAGTAAATACAGCTGATACAGAAAAATGGAGTTAAACTTACCGTCTATGCTACGGAAGTCGAGGAGGTAGGTTCTACTGTCCACCTGGTAGAGTTGAAGGCTCATCTTGGTTTGCATCCCAGTTATCGGATTCTTCCTTCTCACGCGTAGATAATATGGATTCACAACCTGGAGGAGTTATGAAGGGTGGAGAAAGAATGAGTGTATAAAGCAACACACAATATCACAAATTGATATTTACAAGTGAGTAACATAATTTCAACTCTTAACTATAAGAGATGAAGAAGATTTTCCCTTTCATATCCCTCTGATGGAGTTTCGTCCTTACCTTCCACTCGTAATCCAGCTGTTTCATGGCCCGGCACACTTCTGACATGATATCATTTGGTCTACTCTGACTTCGGATACCCAGGTGCCACTTGGCCCTTCTAACTCCCTGGTGCTTGGACTTCTGCGGGTTCAACTCGTCCAGTGTGTGTCGAGGCCTAGGAGGAGTCTCCGCCAACAGGAAGGGTACGCGCTCTGGGTGGGGCTTGATAATGCCGGCCACGGCGCCGGACGAGGTCAAGTGCTGGTCGTCTAGAAAAGAGTCGGGAGGGCTAGACGCCAGGTAGAAATCCTTTGCTTCGCTCATGATGCGACGATTGTCAATGATGAGGTGGTAGGCGACGGCCAGTGGGTCCTGATGGTTGCGACTGTATATGCAGGCCAGGACCTCCTCCTCTGTGCACTCGAACTTTTCACATACCTCCTTCAGGGCCTCGTCGTCAATCATGTTGTTGCTGTAGGAGGGGTCCTCGGGGAACAGGTACTTGGGGAGGCCCTCTTTGAACCACTCGTCCTCACTGTGGGAGGAAAAATTATTTTTGTAGTAAAACAAAACATGAATGCAACACTGTCAATACAACTAGTTTTACACAGTTACTTTTCTACAAAAATCAACAGAAAAAAGACCACTATAGCAATAGCTTGATTTTGTGGTTAATCTCATCAGGCTCACCGGATCTCTTTGATGGTGGCTCTTTTCATGGGGTCCACCTGCAGCATGTGTTTGAGGAGGCTTATTACAGACGGGTTCAGATACTGCGGGGTGAAAAAGATCCCGTCGCAGATCTTTTTAAAGAGCGTTGGCACATGGTCATCATCAAAGGGAAGCGTCCCACATAACAAGGCATAGAGAATGACCCCGCTGCTCCAGATATCTACCTCTGGACCAGCATATAACCTGAGGACAAGGAAAAAGAAACAATCCTGTAATCATAACAGCCACATTTTACTAGGTTTTGTTTATATAGCAACATCGTGTAACAGCATGATGGGAGAACGCTACTGTACAGCGTTCAGAGGCATTTCCTGAGGATTTAAACCTTTCAAATGGGGTTTCTTTCAAAACATGGAAAAAAACGCAGCTTGGAATTAAATGCCCAATGGAAAAAAAAATATTAAAATGTGACAAGAAAATTACCTAAAACTAAAAATCACATTACATAAAAAAGGGGTGAAAAAGATCCCGTCGCAGATCTTTTTAAAGAGCGTTGGCACATGGTCATCATCAAAGGGAAGCGTCCCACATAACAAGGCATAGAGAATGACCCCGCTGCTCCAGATAATTTCTTGCTACTTTTTGGGTCATTTATGTATGGTCAGTTATGTGCCACTGATAACACGATGGAAAAAAACTAACATTACCTTCCTGAGATGACCTCAGGAGCAGCATAGTTTGGAGAACCACAGCTTGTTCGCAGGAATTCTCCATCTGACATCATGTTTGATAAACCTGCACAGATTTAAACAACGTTATAATAACATCAGTATCAGCCCCAATAGTGATTCAGCATATTGGATTGGAGCATCCTTACGTAAAATATAAAATAGGCAGGGACCCACTTATAAAAAATATCGCTCCATAGCCCTGTAAGTATTCAATGGTGCACAGTACTCACATGGTGCATTTAATTTAGATTGATGAAGAAAATCCTGCACTGCTAGGGCTCATAATTTTAGCACTAAAATAATATCACCCATGAAGACTCCTGAGTTCAGGACTGAGACACTCTTACCGAAGTCTGCAATCTTGGCATTCATGTGCGCGTCAAGCAGCACATTTTCAGGCTTGAGGTCTCGGTGCACCACCATGTGTCTGTGGCAGTAGTCTACTGCAGAAATAATCTGCTGGAACAGCCGACGACTCTCCTTTTCTTCCAACTGTCAAAGCAGAAATTATCCATTAGGTGTGATCTTTTCTGTTACTCAGCACATCACAGCTGACTAAGCAGCACTTCATGTTGTGTTTTGATATCTTTTCCAGCCACGGTGAGTTTGTGGTTCACAGGTTGCTGTACTGTATGTGCACCAAAGGCTGGCAATAACACGAAGGAGTACCAAATGCACTTCTGTGTCCTGATCCACTCACTGATAATAAAATATACAACATCTGTTCCAATTTGACATAATGGAAGGAGTGAACGTAAATGCGGGAAGTCATAATAACAACAGACTAAAAGCCATTTTACAGTTTCACAGTGCGTATTACCTTTCCATTTTTGCAGATGTAGTCGAATAGCTCTCCTCCTGAGACATACTCCATCACCATGAAGATATCTGTAGGGGTGCTAATAACCTGATACCTGCAGACATTTAGACAAAGTTTAAATCCTTTGGCTCATCAAATATAGGCACATCCAACACCACTCAAATACAGACACTTATTTTTCAACAATTGTACAAAGAAAAACAGAAAAGTGTGCTATTAAATCTACAGGATTTGGTATCCAACTGTGGAATATTGTAGAAACATCAAAAGTGGCCAGAGAAAATGGTTTTGTGTCCTCCATGTCTAACCAAGACAAGCACAAAACCTATCAAGGCATGTCACATGTAGATGTGGCTCCATTTCCAGTGAAATGACAGAGTGTCAATGTGACTAAAACATAACATCTGGATATTTTACGCACTGATGTTAAAGGCACCATATAACATGCTTCATGAATCTGTGTTTCACTGCACTGCCATGCTTAGTTTGTGAGACTAGTTTTCAAACAATCAAAACATAATGCCTCCATGCAACAAAGGCATTTATATTAACTACAAATACCAAAATTCAGTGGCCCTATCTCTATTTCACCTCTGCGTGAAATACAGAATCAATACTTAATAGATAGCTAATACCGCAACAACATTAGTGAAAATTTGATTGAGCGTCTTAAGAATGTGTTACTGGTTACAGCCCATCCTTTCAGTCTGAGGCTTAGTGAGAAATTCTTGCACCTCAGAATCCACACTGGCACCCATTATATCTACATCTATTTACACTACACTGGCTGTGTGGCTTCGCTTGCGCATGAGCCAAATTTCTCCCTGTGATTATCATATTCAAAGTCAACCAGCAGAATAAGCTATCTGGACAGCTGAAATTTCTGTCAGCAACACAGAAACCACATCATAAGCCCTGCAGCTCTGAATCCCACAGTATTAAAATATCAAAAACAGAAGTAAAGTAAAGACAATATGACAGTTTTAAGTATTACAGTAAACATACTGTGTCTCATCTTTAATCCACGATCACAAAACTGCTGCATCTGTTTAAAGGTAAGTGTGTAACAATGGCTGCAGTTACATGCACACCAATATGCCCATATTATTCCAAATATGACCATATTTGGAATTTGATGTAGTTCATATTAACATCATATTCTTTTTAAATATTCCAAATCAGGCAGTTGTCCAAATTCTGCATTTTCCGATTAAGATATGTGGGATATGCCAGTATCATTAAGGTTTTAGGGGGCTTATTAGGACATGTATACAGCCAATTTCAGAAAATGCATCTCAGTGGGGGTTTTGTCTGCACTTTGCGACACACAGCCTCTTGTCTGTTTACGGTCAGCTCTGTGCGTTGTCATGGATACATTGTACACAAACCAACTCGCCAAAAGTTTGCAAAGCTGTGGGGTAGGGGTGCATGCAAAAGAAAATCCTTTAATTGTGGTTGGAAGAAAAAAGACTCCTGCTTTTCAATTTTTTGAAAGACTTGGATATCAACAGGCTGTTGGATACATGCAAATAATACAGTGGCAACCTTTTTAGGAGGTTAAGTTAAAGAAAAGAGGGGGTCTGACAAGTCTGCCAACAGTAGGAATCTGTGAAAAAATCCTGTTTTGATGCAAAGAAGCAGAAAGACAAGCGGCTCCAGCTGTTCTCCTTTTCCATATTTTGACGTGATAGCTATGACTCATTAATTGGACTATGCACTGCTGCATTTAAACAGGAGCACTAGTGGAATGTTCTTTTTCATTAGTCATACAAACAAGCTTTGCAGGAATATTGTCTTTTTCATAATATGGGCAAAACCATACTATTTTGTGCATGTAAACGTACTCACTAACTTTCATACAGTCTACAGGAAAACATGTGACTCAAAGCTAAAATTACCAAAGTTTCAGCAGATGTGAGAAGTGTTGACTAACTGCTCATCTCATTGTCACAATTGCTACAAACATCCTGAAAATCAAATGAAGCTGTATTGTGTTATATTGCTCCATTTGTCCTCACTCGACACTGCTCAGTCTAGACAGGCAATGCTGTGTCTCTGCCCCAGTGTTTGTGTGCCCTGTTGAAGATGGAATCTCTCTCACTCACACATGCACAACAGAGTTTACATTCTTGTGCATGCATGACATGGAGCTGGTATTTCAGGCAATTAGCCACACCTCATGGTCACTTTAATGACCCCATAACTGGGGCCTTGGGCTCTCACTCCTTGCTGTGGACATTCACATTCCAGGTAGGAGGGTACCTCTGCAATTTTCCAAATTTATTTTCGGATCAGTGGCTCTTTCAGCAACAGTGTTCTGCCACTGCATTGTTGTGTTGCCAGATGGAGTGTTTATATCGGGCTTGTAATGGTTAGCATCACTGCTTGACAAACATGTGCATTAGAGCACTAACAGCACTCTGAACTGGCCTCTGATTACCGTCACAGTACGTTAAGACATGCAAAGTTACACAATGACTCAGTCAGAATCACGCAGTCATGGATCTATCTACATCAACACATGCAGATGTTGTCAGCAGTCAGTGCCACAAAAATATTTCAACCAGGACAGATACTATGTTTGCCTTGGCAAGTACATGAATTTGGATTTGAGGTGACAGGTCTTCCCTGCAGTGTTACAACAGACGAATGAGTTCTGTGAAGACGCAGTGAAATAAACTTTTAGTGAATACTAAATAGAAAGAAAGGAGATCGCACAGCATGGCAAAGACGGTGATAAAGCATTTTTCCATATTAAAGTAACAGGTCAACAGGACGGATAACCGAAACAGGCAATAAAGCAAACTGAGCCAAGGACTGATGGGAGAGGAGACTGGGTCAGACAGATATTGTCCCACATGGATGTATTCTAAAACACACCATTAAAGCCTGGAAATAGCTCAGTGGGTGGCATTAATGTGGCGGCAGGGGGATTACGGTGTAGCGAGCAGGGTGTAATCTAGGACTTACAGTTTAATTATGTGAGGATGCCTGAAAAGCTTGAGGTTCTGGATCTCCCGTCGGATCTTTCCCACCACGTCCAAACTGCGGATCTTCTGCCTATTCAGGATCTTCACTGCCACTTGGTGCTTGGTCAGCTCATGTTGGCCCACTGTGGGATAAAATAAGCACAGGTGTGTAATTCCAATTAAAACTGTGGACATATAAAATATCAAAGATTCCATAATTAAATACAATGTAAACTATTCTATCTTCAAAATACTATTTCAAGAACTAAGAAAAATGTAAGATTTTTGGCCACTTGGGGGAAGCAGATTCAAGCTGTAAACAAAAATTGACATAACCACATTTTACAGCTGATACGGCAAACATGATAGCAAACAGTTGTTTATTTACACAACCAGTGGACACAGAGCAACATTAGCATTCCTTTCTGATTGTTTTTCTGTCCACCTGGTGAATGTTAGTGTAAATATTTACCAGATCTTGGGGGAAATATCTGGCTGTTAAGCTACTGAATTCTCCACTATGTTCACTAGCTAGTAGCTAACTATGTTTGTCTGCCTTTCAGTGCTGGGTCGGTAATATGCAGTGGGTTGGTGAAAGTGTTTTGTTCAAAACAGCTGCTTGTTGCTCCTGGAAATTATGCTAAGAAAACCAGACAGTGAACCAAAATATTAAAGATGCAGACCAGAAAAACCTAGACAATAAGCTAAAAGATGTTAAAACGCTTGGTAGAGATGAGCACAACCACAGATTAAAGTGGTAATTCTCTGTGTGTTCATGGCTACGAGCATCTTCATTCACTTAGAAGTAGTCACTTAATCTATTGGCAATATGATAATGTTGATTATAGCAACTTTAAGTGTAAAAAAAATGCCATGTAGTAGGGATGATATTGGATTTTTTGCCATTTTTTTGTCATTAACTGTACAAAACAGGAAAAAATATCTTAATGTGGGGTTGATATTCTGTACATGTCTACTTTGTCAATAAAAAAAAAAGGTTTGTTATAACAGTAGAAATCAGCATGTTGGCCATTTGCAATATTTTTTTTTAAAGTCAATAACTGCTGATACCGTTGATGTGCCAATATTGTCATGCATCCCTACAATTAAGTGTTGGTAAAAGCTAAGTGCGGTTACATACACTGAAATATCCATGTTTCTGTAACCACAACACTCACTTACGACCAAAGACTGAAAAAAATATTCCAAGCATCTAGTTTTTATATTTAGCATGGGTTCAGTCAGTGGTTTTGAAGAGTGTTCACAACCCAAACGAGAGATTTATCTAAATCCAAACATGTAATCCTTCTGATGGTAAGAAATAACTGATCCTTCAAAGATTTGAAGGAAGCAGCCAGGGGAAAAGTATGCAAACAATCCAAAACACATCAGAACATACAAGGAGAAAAGAGAACTATAACATCTTGAATGGTAAGACGTCAGTGCACTGTCATGCAGGAGTTAGTAAACAGCTGCTATTGATTTACAGTTGTGCTGGTGGGTGAACTATTAACCAAGTCTCCAGTGATCAAGACTATAACCACAGAGCAAAAACTCTGTGACCTGCGGTCTTCCAACTCTCAAGAACAGGAGAAAAATGAGGGCAGAAAGATGACTCACTGGGAATTAACTGACTGTAAACAAAGCTTGTGGTTGTTCCGAATGTTTTTTTGGAGACAGCCTGGTTGGTTCACTTCGTTTGGGTACATTAGGGCTTCATTATGTGTTCCTAGAGAACAAAATACTCTATGTGAAAAACAGAAAGCAGCCTGTGGAAGAAGTTTCAGCCTTCTCACCATGACAAGTGACATGTCCAAATGCATGAAGATGTTTTGTATGTTGATAAAAGCTAAGCTGTATATCGACAATAGTGATCGTACCCACCCCTGGACTGACAAAACTGGGCGTAGATTTGGATGGGTTTGTCCTGCTCCCTTTTCACACACATTTAAAAGCATTTGTCTCCTCAACAGGATGTCAACCACAACTCATAAGGAGGGAAGAGTTGAGACAAAATGTTAGGTGCTAAGCTGCAGAACTTTTTTGAATCATGTCTGAAACAGTGAACAAGCAACGACACGAACCACGCTAACTAAATACTCTTGATTAATATGTACTCAGCTAGGCTAACACCAGTCCAGAGGGTTTACTTCCCGGTGTGTTTGACAAGCGACTTGTGGCTCTCTGGCTAGCTCACAACGCAACCGCCGCTGACTAACTGAAATAAATGTAGCTACGTGCTAATAGCATAAAACTCACAATGTGTAACCGTCACTGGCAACTGCAGCTACATCCCCCCAAAACGTCATGTTTGTCACAAACAAGTTGAGCTAACGAGCAGACAACAAGTGTGCTACCTTGCTGGCGTTGCGACAAGTTAGCTTTCACAGCACGCTAAATTAGCAGCTAGGCTAAAAGCTCCCATAGCCACCATCTTTCAGTTGGCAGGATGCACAGACGTCAAGACAGTCGCACGCACCTTTAACCTTTCCAAACGTCCCCACTCCGAGCGTGTCTCCGAGAATGTAGTGTCCAATTTTAACTCTTCCTTCATGTTTCTGTTTTTCCGTCGCCATCTTCCCGCAGTGGCCTTGCTGCGGGGTGGTTAGCTGCGGGCAGAGATGAACCGGACTCCGCTGTGTGCGTCTCTACTCGAGCGGCTCTGTTCCGAACGGAGGGTGGGGAGGCGCCCCGGCTCGTGCGCGATTCGTCGGAAGCGTAGGCGACGTAGTATGTTGCGTTCAAGTGCACCCAGTAAACATGAAGTCTTCCCGGGATACACTGAAACAACACAGTACAAACATAAAATAAAAGTACATACAACTTAAGATATAAAAACAATACAGACATAAAATACAGACAACTAAAGATAGGCTATAAAATAATCTGATAGCTATACTAATCCTTAATAAATATATAAATATATGATAGTAGTAAGTACAAGTACAAAGTACAATTAGACAAAGCAATAAATCGAAAAACACCGACAGACATGAAGTGATAATAAGGCAACAATATAGCAAGCAGACTAAACTGATAAATATGTGACTAAACAGATAAATTCTTGAAAGAGAATAGATACATTTACGAAAGAATTTAAAAATGACAAAAGGCAAAAGACACAATGAGGATGAATACTGGTAAAGTGGGACACTTTATGAAAATGTACCTTCTTTGTCATTTTTGATGGTGATCCAAATGTCTTAGCCCTTCATATGATACTATTCTAAATACCTAAAGAGCACTGCTTTTCTATACAGAATAGAAACGAGATAGATGAAACACAGGATGGATGACTCTTCCTCAAACACACAGTGACCCCAAACTCAGGCACTACTGGCAAACTGTGTCACCTTTATTAGCAAACTGAGAATGGTAAAATGTATTCAATTTATATTCAAAATAGGCCTATTGAATTAAATCCAAAGTAGTAGGCTAACACAAACAATAATAAATCTGATAAAATATATATATTTTTTTAATAAGGGATATAGCTATAGCAGATTCATCCCCTCCTTCCCTCACCCACCCACAATATATTATATTTAATTTGTTGTGGTTCAGCACCGGCAATAGCCATGGTCAGAGGTCTTATGTTTTGAGGTTGTCAGTTAATATATGTAAAGATAAAAATGATTAAGCTTAAATGTCCCACTTTATGCTTTGTCCCACTTTAGCAGAATCACCCAACATTAAGCATATATGGGAGGATTAATGTGAAACAAAGGTTAGAAAAAGTTGAGGCATGGTGACAAAAATGGAACAGAATCTCAGCAGCAGACATAAACAATGTAACAAAATGCATCATTAATTATTTACAGAGAGAGCTAAACGGTGATCCAAGCACTATGGGAACTCAGCACTGTGGGGCCATATATGGGCCTTTTTTTTTCTCTCAGTCTGACTAACCTTATAAGTTTAAGACCTTTGTCTAAACATGGCATACAATATTAGATTATAACTATTAAAACACCTTAAGAGTTACTCACAGGGGGTTTGGAATTGATTCTGCACCATGGCTCAACAATTATAATATGTGCTTCGACCCCAAGCCACTTTACCACGAAGCTGCCAAAAACCAGTTGTTTGTGGGGCAAATGGGCCTTCTAAACTTGAAACGGGTACAGGATTCCACGGTCTAGTTGTTTCCCGAATGTAAACGCGGCCCAAGAGTGATTGTTTTTATATATATATATATTAAATATATAAATATAATATATACTTTATATATAATCATAAATATATATAATATATAATATTAAAATATATACCTACTGTGAAAATACATCTGTCCCCACTATTCCCCCACCTGCCTCTAACTTTATAAAATATCTCGTCTTTCCATTGACTCTAATCCAAACTCCTTGGATCAGCCCTTTAAGGCAATTTGCTGGCCCTAGCCTCTCACAGTGCTTAATTGTGTAATGCAGCTGTCATCCAAGGCTTCAGCCCCTTAATGTTTTATACAACCACACCATGGATCCAAATCAAGGATTCTATGTTAAATGTTAGGATTTCAAAAATAAGAACTGTCCCCCTACTATAATAACGATTTTTAATAAAAGCCCGGATTCTAAATAATCTGCCATTTTCATTCCATACATGATGATAATCAAGTTCCACGTTCAACTGTACCATAAAAATATGAAACAGTGCAACTGGAAGTCATACTCATAATATTTAGCAAATAATCTTGCCATACAAGATGAGTGGTATGCTAGAATAAAAAAAAAAAACTTGGCCTTCTGAGTCTACTAAAGTAGTCCCCCCCCAGGTGATGTTTACATTTTTTACTTAAGTAAATGTACTTAAATTTACATTCTACTACAGTGAACATAAAATTTATACATTTAACTATTTCTACAAATCCAGTCAACATGAAAAATGTATTGACTGGATTTGTAGAAATAGTTAAATGTATAAATTTATGTTCACTGTGGTAGAATGTAATTAAGTACATTTACTTAAGTAAAAATGTAAACATCACCTGGGCCTACCTTTAGTAGAAGGCAAGTTTTTTTTTATTCTGCTACCACTTGTATGAATGCTAAATTTATGAGTATCTTCAGTTGCCTCATGGTAACAACAGATGAATTTCAGTAGTATAATGGGTGGGACAAAAAAAATGTTTGTGGTCATTCATATATATATATATATATATATATATATATATAAACAACCTCTTGGGCGTACATTCGGGGAACAACCTAGAGTGAATATTTTTTTTGTGGTTTTGCACTGCGTATAAACAACCTCTTGGGCGTACATTCGGGGAACAACCTAGAGTGAATATTTTTTAGGAAGTTTTGCAAACAAGGTTTTTGGCACTTGGTAATGCTTGGTCGAAGCACATATTTATAAAGTTGAGCCATGGTGCAGAATCACATTCCACATTTATCTCTATGAAAAATTGTAAATGTATTACATGCTGGATGAGATGTGCAACCCCCTGTGAGTAACTCTTAAGGTATTTTAATAGTTATAATCTAATATTGTATGCCATGTTTAGACAAAGGTCTTAAACTTATAAGGTTAGTCAGACTGAGAGAAAAAAAGGCCCATATATGGCCCCACAGTGCTGAGTTCCCATAGTGCTTGGATCACCGTTTAGCTCTCTCTGTAAATAATTAATGATGCATTTTGTTACATTTGTTTATGTCTGCTGCTGAGGTTCTGTTCCATTTTTGTCACCATGCCTCAACTTTTTCTAACCTTTGTTTCACATTAATCCTCCCATATATGCTTAATGTTGGGTGATTCTGCTAAAGTGGGACAAAGCATAAAGTGGGACATTTAAGCTTAATCATTTTTATCTTTACATATATTAACTGACAACCTCAAAACATAAGACCTCTGACCATGGCTATTGCCGGTGCTGAACCACAACAAATTAAATATAATATATTGTGGGTGGGTGAGGGAAGGAGGGGATGAATCTGCTATAGCTACATCCCTTATTAAAAAAATATATATATTTTATCAGATTTATTATTGTTTGTGTTAGCCTACTACTTTGGATTTAATTCAATAGGCCTATATTTGAATATAAATTGAATACATTTTACCATTCTCAGTTTGCTAATAAAGGTGACACAGTTTGCCAGTAGTGCCTGAGTTTGGGGTCACTGTGTGTTTGAGGAAGAGTCATCCATCCTGTGTTTCATCTGTCTCGTTTCTATTCTGTATAGAAAAGCAGTGCTCTTTAGGTATTTAGAATAGTATCATATGAAGGGCTAAGACATTTGGATCACCATCAAAAATGACAAAGAAGGTACATTTTCATAAAGTGTCCCACTTTACCAGTATTCATCCTCATTGTGTCTTTTGCCTTTTGTCATTTTTAAATTCTTTCGTAAATGTATCTATTCTCTTTCAAGAATTTATCTGTTTAGTCACATATTTATCAGTTTAGTCTGCTTGCTATATTGTTGCCTTATTATCACTTCATGTCTGTCGGTGTTTTTCGATTTATTGCTTTGTCTAATTGTACTTTGTACTTGTACTTACTACTATCATATATTTATATATTTATTAAGGATTAGTATAGCTATCAGATTATTTTATAGCCTATCTTTAGTTGTCTGTATTTTATGTCTGTATTGTTTTTATATCTTAAGTTGTATGTACTTTTATTTTATGTTTGTACTGTGTTGTTTCAGTGTATCACGGGAAGACTTCATGTTTACTGGGTGCACGTGAACGCAACATACTACGTCGCCTACGCTTCCGACGAATCGCGCACGAGCCGGGGCGCCTCCCCACCCTCCGTTCAGAACAGAGCCGCTCGAGTAGAGACGCACACAGCGGAGTCCGGTTCATCTCTGCCCGCAGCTAACCACCCCGCAGCAAGGCCACTGCGGGAAGATGGCGACGGAAAAACAGAAACATGAAGGAAGAGTTAAAATTGGACACTACATTCTCGGAGACACGCTCGGAGTGGGGACGTTTGGAAAGGTTAAAGGTGCGTGCGACTGTCTTGACGTCTGTGCATCCTGCCAACTGAAAGATGGTGGCTATGGGAGCTTTTAGCCTAGCTGCTAATTTAGCGTGCTGTGAAAGCTAACTTGTCGCAACGCCAGCAAGGTAGCACACTTGTTGTCCTGCTCGTTAGCTCAACTTGTTTGTGACAAACATGACGTTTTGGGGGGATGTAGCTGCAGTTGCCAGTGACGGTTACACATTGTGAGTTTTATGCTATTAGCACGTAGCTACATTTATTTCAGTTAGTCAGCGGCGGTTGCGTTGTGAGCTAGCCAGAGAGCCACAAGTCGCTTGTCAAACACACCGGGAAGTAAACCCTCTGGACTGGTGTTAGCCTAGCTGAGTACATATTAATCAAGAGTATTTAGTTAGCGTGGTTCGTGTCGTTGCTTGTTCACTGTTTCAGACATGATTCAAAAAAGTTCTGCAGCTTAGCACCTAACATTTTGTCTCAACTCTTCCCTCCTTATGAGTTGTGGTTGACATCCTGTTGAGGAGACAAATGCTTTTAAATGTGTGTGAAAAGGGAGCAGGACAAACCCATCCAAATCTACGCCCAGTTTTGTCAGTCCAGGGGTGGGTACGATCACTATTGTCGATATACAGCTTAGCTTTTATCAACATTTGTTTGTCCAAAACATCTTCATGCATTTGGACATGTCACTTGTCATGGTGAGAAGGCTGAAACTTCTTCCACAGGCTGCTTTCTGTTTTTCACATAGAGCATTTTGTTCTCTAGGAACACATAATGAAGCCCTAATGTACCCAAACGAAGTGAACCAACCAGGCTGTCTCCAAAAAAACATTCGGAACAACCACAAGCTTTGTTTACAGTCAGTTAATTCCCAGTGAGTCATCTATCTGCCCTCATTTTTCTCCTGTTCTTGAGAGTTGGAAGACCGCAGGTCACAGAGTTTTTGCTCTGTGGTTATAGTCTTGATCACTGGAGACTTGGTTAATAGTTCACCACCAGCACAACTGTAAATCAATAGCAGCTGTTTACTAACTCCTGCATGACAGTGCACTGACGTCTTACCATTCAAGATGTTATAGTTCTCTTTTCTCCTTGTATGTTCTGATGTGTTTTGGATTGTTTGCATACTTTTCCCCTGGCTGCTTCCTTCAAATCTTTGAAGGATCAGTTATTTCTTACCATCAGAAGGATTACATGTTTGGATTTAGATAAATCTCTCGTTTGGGTTGTGAACACTCTTCAAAACCACTGACTGAACCCATGCTAAATATAAAAACTAGATGCTTGGAATATTTTTTTCAGTCCTTGGTCGTAAGTGAGTGTTGTGGTTACAGAAACATGGATATTTCAGTGTATGTAACCGCACTTAGCTTTTACCAACACTTAATTGTAGGGATGCATGACAATATTGGCACATCAACGGTATCAGCAGTTATTGACTTTAAAAAAAAATATTGCAAATGGCCAACATGCTGATTTCTACTGTTATAACAAACCTTTTTTTTATTGACAAAGTAGACATGTACAGAATATCAACCCCACATTAAGATATTTTTTCCTGTTTTGTACAGTTAATGACAAAAAAATGGCAAAAAATCCAATATCATCCCTACTACATGGCATTTTTTTTACACTTAAAGTTGCTATAATCAACATTATCATATTGCCAATAGATTAAGTGACTACTTCTAAGTGAATGAAGATGCTCGTAGCCATGAACACACAGAGAATTACCACTTTAATCTGTGGTTGTGCTCATCTCTACCAAGCGTTTTAACATCTTTTAGCTTATTGTCTAGGTTTTTCTGGTCTGCATCTTTAATATTTTGGTTCACTGTCTGGTTTTCTTAGCATAATTTCCAGGAGCAACAAGCAGCTGTTTTGAACAAAACACTTTCACCAACCCACTGCATATTACCAACCCAGCACTGAAAGGCAGACAAACATAGTTAGCTACTAGCTAGTGAACATAGTGGAGAATTCAGTAGCTTAACAGCCAGATATTTCCCCCAAGATCTGGTAAATATTTACACTAACATTCACCAGGTGGACAGAAAAACAATCAGAAAGGAATGCTAATGTTGCTCTGTGTCCACTGGTTGTGTAAATAAACAACTGTTTGCTATCATGTTTGCTGTATCAGCTGTAAAATGTGGTTATGTCAATTTTTGTTTACAGCTTGAATCTGCTTCCCCCAAGTGGCCAAAAATCTTACATTTTTCTTAGTTCTTGAAATAGTATTTTGAAGATAGAATAGTTTACATTGTATTTAATTATGGAATCTTTGATATTTTATATGTCCACAGTTTTAATTGGAATTACACACCTGTGCTTATTTTATCCCACAGTGGGCCAACATGAGCTGACCAAGCACCAAGTGGCAGTGAAGATCCTGAATAGGCAGAAGATCCGCAGTTTGGACGTGGTGGGAAAGATCCGACGGGAGATCCAGAACCTCAAGCTTTTCAGGCATCCTCACATAATTAAACTGTAAGTCCTAGATTACACCCTGCTCGCTACACCGTAATCCCCCTGCCGCCACATTAATGCCACCCACTGAGCTATTTCCAGGCTTTAATGGTGTGTTTTAGAATACATCCATGTGGGACAATATCTGTCTGACCCAGTCTCCTCTCCCATCAGTCCTTGGCTCAGTTTGCTTTATTGCCTGTTTCGGTTATCCGTCCTGTTGACCTGTTACTTTAATATGGAAAAATGCTTTATCACCGTCTTTGCCATGCTGTGCGATCTCCTTTCTTTCTATTTAGTATTCACTAAAAGTTTATTTCACTGCGTCTTCACAGAACTCATTCGTCTGTTGTAACACTGCAGGGAAGACCTGTCACCTCAAATCCAAATTCATGTACTTGCCAAGGCAAACATAGTATCTGTCCTGGTTGAAATATTTTGTGGCACTGACTGCTGACAACATCTGCATGTGTTGATGTAGATAGATCCATGACTGCGTGATTCTGACTGAGTCATTGTGTAACTTTGCATGTCTTAACGTACTGTGACGGTAATCAGAGGCCAGTTCAGAGTGCTGTTAGTGCTCTAATGCACATGTTTGTCAAGCAGTGATGCTAACCATTACAAGCCCGATATAAACACTCCATCTGGCAACACAACAATGCAGTGGCAGAACACTGTTGCTGAAAGAGCCACTGATCCGAAAATAAATTTGGAAAATTGCAGAGGTACCCTCCTACCTGGAATGTGAATGTCCACAGCAAGGAGTGAGAGCCCAAGGCCCCAGTTATGGGGTCATTAAAGTGACCATGAGGTGTGGCTAATTGCCTGAAATACCAGCTCCATGTCATGCATGCACAAGAATGTAAACTCTGTTGTGCATGTGTGAGTGAGAGAGATTCCATCTTCAACAGGGCACACAAACACTGGGGCAGAGAGCACAGCATTGCCTGTCTAGACTGAGCAGTGTCGAGTGAGGACAAATGGAGCAATATAACACAATACAGCTTCATTTGATTTTCAGGATGTTTGTAGCAATTGTGACAATGAGATGAGCAGTTAGTCAACACTTCTCACATCTGCTGAAACTTTGGTAATTTTAGCTTTGAGTCACATGTTTTCCTGTAGACTGTATGAAAGTTAGTGAGTACGTTTACATGCACAAAATAGTATGGTTTTGCCCATATTATGAAAAAGACAATATTCCTGCAAAGCTTGTTTGTATGACTAATGAAAAAGAACATTCCACTAGTGCTCCTGTTTAAATGCAGCAGTGCATAGTCCAATTAATGAGTCATAGCTATCACGTCAAAATATGGAAAAGGAGAACAGCTGGAGCCGCTTGTCTTTCTGCTTCTTTGCATCAAAACAGGATTTTTTCACAGATTCCTACTGTTGGCAGACTTGTCAGACCCCCTCTTTTCTTTAACTTAACCTCCTGAAAAGGTTGCCACTGTATTATTTGCATGTATCCAACAGCCTGTTGATATCCAAGTCTTTCAAAAAATTGAAAAGCAGGAGTCTTTTTTCTTCCAACCACAATTAAAGGATTTTCTTTTGCATGCACCCCTACCCCACAGCTTTGCAAACTTTTGGCGAGTTGGTTTGTGTACAATGTATCCATGACAACGCACAGAGCTGACCGTAAACAGACAAGAGGCTGTGTGTCGCAAAGTGCAGACAAAACCCCCACTGAGATGCATTTTCTGAAATTGGCTGTATACATGTCCTAATAAGCCCCCTAAAACCTTAATGATACTGGCATATCCCACATATCTTAATCGGAAAATGCAGAATTTGGACAACTGCCTGATTTGGAATATTTAAAAAGAATATGATGTTAATATGAACTACATCAAATTCCAAATATGGTCATATTTGGAATAATATGGGCATATTGGTGTGCATGTAACTGCAGCCATTGTTACACTTACCTTTAAACAGATGCAGCAGTTTTGTGATCGTGGATTAAAGATGAGACACAGTATGTTTACTGTAATACTTAAAACTGTCATATTGTCTTTACTTTACTTCTGTTTTTGATATTTTAATACTTGTGGATTCAGAGCTGCAGGGCTTATGATGTGGTTTCTGTGTTGCTGACAGAAATTTCAGCTGTCCAGATAGCTTATTCTGCTGGTTGACTTTGAATATGATAATCACAGGGAGAAATTTGGCTCATGCGCAAGCGAAGCCACACAGCCAGTGTAGTGTAAATAGATGTAGATATAATGGGTGCCAGTGTGGATTCTGAGGTGCAAGAATTTCTCACTAAGCCTCAGACTGAAAGGATGGGCTGTAACCAGTAACACATTCTTAAGATGCTCAATCAAATTTTCACTAATGTTGTTGCGGTATTAGCTATCTATTAAGTATTGATTCTGTATTTCACGCAGAGGTGAAATAGAGATAGGGCCACTGAATTTTGGTATTTGTAGTTAATATAAATGCCTTTGTTGCATGGAGGCATTATGTTTTGATTGTTTGAAAACTAGTCTCACAAACTAAGCATGGCAGTGCAGTGAAACACAGATTCATGAAGCATGTTATATGGTGCCTTTAACATCAGTGCGTAAAATATCCAGATGTTATGTTTTAGTCACATTGACACTCTGTCATTTCACTGGAAATGGAGCCACATCTACATGTGACATGCCTTGATAGGTTTTGTGCTTGTCTTGGTTAGACATGGAGGACACAAAACCATTTTCTCTGGCCACTTTTGATGTTTCTACAATATTCCACAGTTGGATACCAAATCCTGTAGATTTAATAGCACACTTTTCTGTTTTTCTTTGTACAATTGAAAATTGAAAATTGAAAATTGAAAAATAAGTGTCTGTATTTGAGTGGTGTTGGATGTGCCTATATTTGATGAGCCAAAGGATTTAAACTTTGTCTAAATGTCTGCAGGTATCAGGTTATTAGCACCCCTACAGATATCTTCATGGTGATGGAGTATGTCTCAGGAGGAGAGCTATTCGACTACATCTGCAAAAATGGAAAGGTAATACGCACTGTGAAACTGTAAAATGGCTTTTAGTCTGTTATTATGACTTCCCGCATTTACGTTCACTCCTTCCATTATGTCAAATTGGAACAGATGTTGTATATTTTATTATCAGTGAGTGGATCAGGACACAGAAGTGCATTTGGTACTCCTTCGTGTTATTGCCAGCCTTTGGTGCACATACAGTACAGCAACCTGTGAACCACAAACTCACCGTGGCTGGAAAAGATATCAAAACACAACATGAAGTGCTGCTTAGTCAGCTGTGATGTGCTGAGTAACAGAAAAGATCACACCTAATGGATAATTTCTGCTTTGACAGTTGGAAGAAAAGGAGAGTCGTCGGCTGTTCCAGCAGATTATTTCTGCAGTAGACTACTGCCACAGACACATGGTGGTGCACCGAGACCTCAAGCCTGAAAATGTGCTGCTTGACGCGCACATGAATGCCAAGATTGCAGACTTCGGTAAGAGTGTCTCAGTCCTGAACTCAGGAGTCTTCATGGGTGATATTATTTTAGTGCTAAAATTATGAGCCCTAGCAGTGCAGGATTTTCTTCATCAATCTAAATTAAATGCACCATGTGAGTACTGTGCACCATTGAATACTTACAGGGCTATGGAGCGATATTTTTATAAGTGGGTCCCTGCCTATTTTATATTTTACGTAAGGATGCTCCAATCCAATATGCTGAATCACTATTGGGGCTGATACTGATGTTATTATAACGTTGTTTAAATCTGTGCAGGTTTATCAAACATGATGTCAGATGGAGAATTCCTGCGAACAAGCTGTGGTTCTCCAAACTATGCTGCTCCTGAGGTCATCTCAGGAAGGTAATGTTAGTTTTTTTCCATCGTGTTATCAGTGGCACATAACTGACCATACATAAATGACCCAAAAAGTAGCAAGAAATTTGTAAAAAAGTTGCTAGAAGATTACCCTAAATTAGCAACAACAACAACAGAAACAAAAGTAACACAACAAAAACATAATAATAATAATAAATATATATATATATATTTTTTTTTTTATGTAATGTGATTTTTAGTTTTAGGTAATTTTCTTGTCACATTTTAATATTTTTTTTTCCATTGGGCATTTAATCCAAGCTGCGTTTTTTTCCATGTTTTGAAAGAAACCCCATTTGAAAGGTTTAAATCCTCAGGAAATGCCTCTGAACGCTGTACAGTAGCGTTCTCCCATCATGCTGTTACACGATGTTGCTATATAAACAAAACCTAGTAAAATGTGGCTGTTATGATTACAGGATTGTTGCTTTTTCCTTGTCCTCAGGTTATATGCTGGTCCAGAGGTAGATATCTGGAGCAGCGGGGTCATTCTCTATGCCTTGTTATGTGGGACGCTTCCCTTTGATGATGACCATGTGCCAACGCTCTTTAAAAAGATCTGCGACGGGATCTTTTTCACCCCGCAGTATCTGAACCCGTCTGTAATAAGCCTCCTCAAACACATGCTGCAGGTGGACCCCATGAAAAGAGCCACCATCAAAGAGATCCGGTGAGCCTGATGAGATTAACCACAAAATCAAGCTATTGCTATAGTGGTCTTTTTTCTGGTTGATTTTTGTAGAAAAGTAACTGTGTAAAACTAGTTGTATTGACAGTGTTGCATTCATGTTTTGTTTTACTACAAAAATAATTTTTCCTCCCACAGTGAGGACGAGTGGTTCAAAGAGGGCCTCCCCAAGTACCTGTTCCCCGAGGACCCCTCCTACAGCAACAACATGATTGACGACGAGGCCCTGAAGGAGGTATGTGAAAAGTTCGAGTGCACAGAGGAGGAGGTCCTGGCCTGCATATACAGTCGCAACCATCAGGACCCACTGGCCGTCGCCTACCACCTCATCATTGACAATCGTCGCATCATGAGCGAAGCAAAGGATTTCTACCTGGCGTCTAGCCCTCCCGACTCTTTTCTAGACGACCAGCACTTGACCTCGTCCGGCGCCGTGGCCGGCATTATCAAGCCCCACCCAGAGCGCGTACCCTTCCTGTTGGCGGAGACTCCTCCTAGGCCTCGACACACACTGGACGAGTTGAACCCGCAGAAGTCCAAGCACCAGGGAGTTAGAAGGGCCAAGTGGCACCTGGGTATCCGAAGTCAGAGTAGACCCAATGATATCATGTCAGAAGTGTGCCGGGCCATGAAACAGCTGGATTACGAGTGGAAGGTAAGGACGAAACTCCATCAGAGGGATATGAAAGGGAAAATCTTCTTCATCTCTTATAGTTAAGAGTTGAAATTATGTTACTCACTTGTAAATATCAATTTGTGATATTGTGTGTTGCTTTATACACTCATTCTTTCTCCACCCTTCATAACTCCTCCAGGTTGTGAATCCATATTATCTACGCGTGAGAAGGAAGAATCCGATAACTGGGATGCAAACCAAGATGAGCCTTCAACTCTACCAGGTGGACAGTAGAACCTACCTCCTCGACTTCCGTAGCATAGACGGTAAGTTTAACTCCATTTTTCTGTATCAGCTGTATTTACTACGATGTGAGAAACTTTATTTGTGTATTTCTAAAATGTTAGTTGTATTATATAAAGTAGTCTCATACCATTTACTAATAGTTTCGTAAAGTTTTTAACTTGTGAACACTGACAGGATGTTCTGGTAAGCCCTGAGTTCAGCTCCCTGTGTCTCAGTGTTTACCTGGATTCTGTCCTGTGTTGCGCTCTGTCGGTGCAGACTTCATAAATGATTTACTGAAGGTTGAGGGCTTTGGCTTCTGCACACTGTGTCGGTGCGCAGCGGTACCTCAAAGGCAAATATGAGATAAGAGTGTTGTGAGCTGAATTAAACGCTCAGCACAGGCATGCTGTGTAAAGGGCATGAGACTACACCTTGACTGCATCCTATAGCAAAGTCAGGCATAATTTTTTATTTTTTGCTGAGGGGAGTCAGTTTGAATTCATTTAGCTTTCAATAGCCCAACATCCATTAATATGTAACTAAATGGTTAATTGTTAAGAAAAAAAAGAGAGTGATTTCCAAACGACCTTTACTTTTAGTCCGGTGCTCCATTCCATTTTGTTTCTTTTGTCATTCAGATGATATGGTGGAGACAAAATCTGGAACTGCTACCCCTCTCCGATCTGGGTCTGTGGGCAACTACCGCACAACTATTAAGAACGATGTAGACGGGGCAGACGCTCCCGCTACGTCTAGCACTGTGCACCCCGCCAAGGCCGCAGAAGGCTCCTTAGCGTCATCGTTGACCTCATCCATTGACTCAACGGGAGGAGGGGACACCATGACCGTCCCTCGACCGGGAAGCCACACCATCGAGTTCTTTGAGATGTGCGCAAATCTTATTAAACTACTTGCACGATAGCTTGCAAAACAATCGCTAGCCTTTTTTTCCTCTCCGAGTGTCTTTATAGCAATAAGCATGCAACCGATTCATGGCTCAATTCATCCCGGCTGAGGATGAAGTGATTGTTCCATGGCACTGATGCAGGTTAGTGTTCCCGAAGCAGAAGGGATGTATCAGGAGCTGGCAGGGAATCTAAGGGATTATATGGAAAGACGAGTTACTTAATGGCAAGGACAGAGCAACATTTAGGAGGGGGTTTTCCAAATTTCCTGATCAATTTAATAGCAAGTATCCACATCCCACCTTTACATATATGCGCAAGTGATTACACTGAATTGTCTGTACTGTAGCCAGTGAGCACTGCTTTCCAGTACAGAGAACAAGATCAAGTTTTGGCCTGCAGAGAGGGACGCCACGTGTTGAGGGTGTTTGGGTGGCAGTCGTATAGGATGCAGGAAGCACTTTTGCACAAGTTTCTTTTATTTCCTGCTGCTCTTGTTTGTCTCTTAGTGGGGATCAGAGAAGTGGTGCAGATGTATCGGGGCGCTGCACCGGCCATAACAAGGGTCGTCACGGCCGTCACGTTCATTGGACTCTGAAGAAGTGCAATGACCCCTGTATTTCTGTCTGTGTCAGGGACAAACGAATGCTTCATCAGATTTATGTTAGGGTTTGGTTTTTTTTTTTTTTTGTGAATCGGAGTCGTCACAGACTAAATTTTCACGGTTTTGTCCTTGTTGTAAAAACTTGTTTGAATTTGTCTGTCCCCTACATTTTTATATATAAAGACGTGAATATATTTATCAGTGGACGGAGTGTTGGTTCTATTGGAAATGGAATTATTATTGTTTTCTTTATTGCATCAAGATCTATTGCTGGATGGTATATATTTCCTTTTTTTATAGTCTGGTTTTTAAATCAGTATCACAGCTTTGTTTCCTTCAATCACAATTATTCTGATACTTGATTGTCTTTCCAGATAAATATAGCCTGCTTTTACCATTTAAGAGGTATTTTTGCCATGATGGTCAAAATCTAAAAAAATATATCATTTTCAGTGTCACATATTAAAATGACAAGTTGATTTTGACTTTTTTTTTGTTGTATTTTCTCTATTTCTTTTTTTTTTTTTTTTTTTTTTTTTAGATTAACGGTTAGAATTTGAGTATGATAACTGAGTGAAATGCCTTTTGCCTACATCCAATATGTAAATGCCAATCCATCACAAGTGTACAGGCTTCAGGGCTTAATTTGAAAATTAGACGTAGCAATTACATGCAGTGCATGGACAATGACTATTGGGAACACATCCAAAATATTGTCATTTTAAATTGTTTTTTTAATTGTTATTTTTTTTTGGCTTTTATTACCCACACATTCCCTAATGGTTAACTTTATAAAAAGTTTTAACCTGAAACAAACTTGTGAGCTTAGGAATCGTAAACTCCTGTTGGGTAGATTGCAATTTTGTTGAAGCGAAAAAATAATTTAGATCATAAAAACTGCAGTGATTTATATTTGATTAAAAAAAAAAAAGATCAGACAATACTGCATACTTGCAAGCTCACAAAGTCTTTGACATGTCTTTCATCACAAGTATGATGCGTCACCTTCCATTTCCTGTCCACAGTCTTAAAATTTAAGTGGTGTCTGTTGTTTGGCTGCCTTATCATTATCAGTACTGTTAATTGTTTTTTATGTTGGTAAACATTGGAATTCAGCGCTGGTCAGAATTATTGGCACCTTTGTAATTTAAGAGTTGAAGTCCACAATTTATTTTGTCTGTTGTTCATTCACTATAACTGTTAGTTAAAAAATGTTTGCAGTACAAAGGCAAAAAAAAAATTCTTAACTGCGAATCATAAAATCATCATCTGACTGTTGCCAAACTATTGTGGACCTCGGTAACTGCTACCACCTTTTAATTATGGCAATAGGAAAAAAATGCAAACTTGAACAGTTAACTGGTTTCTCATTCATCGTCGTCATTTTTGTCTTCAGTCAGTTAAACCAGGTTTTAAAGAACTTTGCATGTCCTCATGGTGATATCAGGTGTTAAGAGAGAAAGAGGTGTCAGCAAAGTCTCTGTTTCCAGTGTTTTGCTCTCCACAGCTTTAAAAATCAAAAATATCTCATTTGTATAAACAATTTTACATTTCAGAGATGTAACAAAAAAAAAATTGCCAAGAGTGACAATAATTGTGATCATCTTGTTTCTTTCACTGTCCTGCGGGACAGGTTTGGACTGAAACGTTTAGTTAATATTTGACCTTTTATGTCTCCGTTTTAAACTAGAGTTTATGAAATATAGTGATCATGGTAAAGAAACACGCACTATGGTCTTGGAAAAGATATTGTGGAACTAAACATTTTTAGTTTTATAGGGCAGTTGCAAGTTTTGATTACAAAACTTTTCATAAGTTTTGTAGGAAGGATGAATGTGTGAAACCGTGACCTTTTTTTGACAGTTTATGGAGTAGTGTCCAAGTAGACTGTTAGCAGATGCATTCTGTCAGTCGACCTGTTCGGACTGCTTCAAAGAAATATTGTTCTATTTTTGTTTGGTGTGTAAAGGGACCCTACCAGATTGACCAGTGTAAATCTGAATGGACAGTGTTGAAATCATTTGTATACACAACTGCCTAATAAACTGCTAAATTGCACACAATTCTGTTGACATTTCTCTGCATGTTCCTAGTCACATTAACTTAACAGTACTAAGAAAACTGAATGTTAATTCATTTCACTGCCCATATGCAAGGAATAAGAAATTCCTATATGCAAGGAAAAAGGTTCATACGCAAGGTAGTTAACATCCTCTGTGGTTGTTATTATGAAATAAATACTGTTGTAGGCTATTTAGGTCAATTTAGGGACTGTTTGTTATCTATGAAAGGGGACAGGATGATGCAAAATGGTAGATAGACTTCAAATATTGTTTTAAGCACTAGGGAGGGAGTTGTTTTTTTTTAAAATGGCGTAGAGGAGGAATATTCAACTTTCAATGGTTGTATTTTATATTTATTTAAATACCCTCAAACTGGCAAGTGGGGTTGAAAAACCTGTTTTTTAAAAAATCTCCAAAATCTCACTATTTATTACAGCCAGAAACTGTGAAATGTGGTTAAAATCTGAAATCACACCCCAGCCATCCCCTACTATGTGATAAGTACAGTCCTTTACAAAGTATTTTTGCAGTCGTTCATTTTAGGTTAAATCTGTGACATGCATACAGAGCATGCACGTCTCTCAAACACCGTGTGTGTGAGGAATCCTGAGTTGTTTCTGTGGTGCCATCTAGTGGGCAAAATTAAGCGTCCGTCCTATACATTGCATTTTAGTCCCAACTTTTCCTTAAAAGCACAACTTACTAAAATACTAAACTACATTAAATAATATTTTTAGTGCAGTATATGTTGATTTTTTTTTAATATAGTGACGTTCACGTGCCAGATTCTTAACTTAAAAATCACGGTCCGTGTTTCTTTAAGAGACGATGTAAACATTCCCACAACTTCCGGTTCACCATGGCTAGCTGTTAGCTTCTGCGAACCTGTCCAAATTTGCCCACGGAAATCTGTGGAAGTCGGTGCGTATATAGCCTTAGCTTATTTCACGGTCTTGAAACAGTAAAAACACATGCAATATGTCGTGTAAAAAAAAGAATTCAGTGCTATTCGTGTGAAAAAAATGTAATAAGCTGTCAAAAGAGTTGGGGCAAGCGTTTGCTAGTTTTATAGCTTAATTTAGCTAGCGCTGTTTAGACCGACTTTATTGTAAGACATACATGGTTTAGACAGGTTTGTTTGTGTTCGTGTTGTAATTGGTTGTATACTAAACAGCTATATGCACTGTGCTTAGATACGAAATACACCTATAACTAGCAGCTACATTTCAGGTTAAGATATGTGAATATCTGAAAGTAACATGATGCTAAAATCTCTGGTATTTCAAAATAAAAGTCTACGCACATGTGTTCTCCAGTCCTGATTGCATACTAATTTCAGGTGAGCAAGGATATCAGGGCATACAGTCCATAAACGCCCACTGGTGCCCATCTCTCACTCCACTTTCCCCCTGCAGGATGGCTTCATTTGCTGGAAGAGGAAAGTTGGTGAGAAAGTTTCAAAGTCAACGGTGCAACAGTTTGAGGCTGAAGAAGAAAAGGCTGAAAATGCTGCATCACGTCAGGATGAAGACGTGGACTGGCTGCACGCCATCAAACGACGACGAGAGATCCTGCTGGAGGACTGTGCAGCCAAGAGCAAGAGACTGAAGGATGAAGGTGCAATGCTGGCCGAGCATGGCAGGTGAGGAGACTTCTCTTTCTTTTTTGTGTTTTTTCTGTGTTTGCTGTGTTCACATTATGTCAATAACAGCTTCAAAACGCACACACAGAGACATGTGGACATCCATTATTTGGTCAGCTTTGTAACCTGTTTGTTAAACTGTTTACAAAGGCACATGTGAAGTTAACAGAATTATTAGATTTGTGGGTGGTGAGATTAGTTATGGTGTTTAGAAAAATTCAATGGACTGTAAATCCGAGGCACTGAATATTTGCTCACCTGTTGCTTTGATGAGAACAAATATTGCAAAACAAACAAGCTATTATTACAACCCTTCAGCTTTTATTATTTGATTTTAATTTTTAATTATTAGACAGCCTTTGTTTATCTCAAACATAACCTAAAGCTGTGGTTCCCATCCTTAGGGTCCAGAACCCTATTAGGGCCCCCCAAAGCTTCACCAGGTCTTGCAAGATCTTCTTGATTTTAAGGAGTGTAAGAAAACTAAAAAGTATAAAACACTTAGTCTATATCTCAGCATGTCCTGCGTTAGAAAAGTAGCAGTTAAAACAACTAGAGAGCGAAAAGAGCAATGGCCAAGCACCAGGGAGAAGAAAGCATAGATTTAGTCAAAGAAGAAAGAAGAAAGAAAGAAAGAACTCCCTTAAGTATATATGATTAACAGACAGAATCCTATAAAAAATCTTTAAAATATCAGGAAAACTAATCTCTGATGAAATATTTACAGGAAATAATCTGCTCAAAACTCATCCAAATGTCCAGTTTCACACAAACTTCCTGCAATTATTGCATTCACTATTTGGGCTAATTGTACAGTTTACAGGGTCCCCACGGTCATGGAAAACCTGGAAAAGTAATGGAATTTCAGAATCACATTTAATAAATAAAACCAGTTGTGTAATTAGCAAAAATCATTGAAAGTTTTGAAAAAGTCATGGAATTTTGTCATGTGCAACAGTAATCTTTCATGGATAACTTTACATGTAATGTAACATAACAGCAAATGTATCTTCTGTAGCCGTCGATGTAACGCAGCTCTATAATGCGTTGATGTGTGACCTTTTTCTTGCCATCATTTTCTTCCATGTTCCATCTCTCCCTCCATGCATGCCAGCTAGCTGAAATTATGTTTGAATAGAGTTTGAATCTAATTTGTTTAAAAAAAAAACCAAAAAAAAAAAACGTAGGGCAAAGAAAGTTTTATATTGGGTCCTTGAAATTCTGTGAAAAAGTTTTGAAATGTTGTCTATAAAAATGTGCAGGCGCCCCAAGTTTAACAGTTATTCTGCACTGTTATTGTTATGCACTAGATATGAATGGAAATAAAAAAAAAATTAGGGACATAAAATGTTAGAAATTCTCCAGAAGAGGGCACCATTGCACCGAGCACAGTGACAGATGTGACAGCTAACAGCTCTCCACTTACTCTTTACTTAAGACAAACATTCAATAAATATGTTGTTTCAGAAGGACAGTTAACTTAAAGCCATCTAGCTCTCCCTGTATTTTTTGAATGGTGTTTTATGTGGCAGAAAAAAATATGTTTTGGTGACTGCAATCATATGTTCTTCAAAAAAATTCAAAAGCTCTCAGGATGAGACCAGTAAATGAATATAACTACGGTAAAGTCTATTTTTGGCCATGGGAAAAGCCGATCTTCAGGCCTGTCAACCCATATTTCTAATATTAGAAATTTTCTTTTAAAGACATGGATGGAAAGGCAATGAGCACCTTGGTAAGGCTGTTCCCCAGATCACAAGAAATTAGTAGATTGAGAAAATTATTCACAAAATGGTAGGGGGGAAAAACAGAAAAAAAAAACCATGGGAAAAACTATATGTATAGTTATTTATTATAATTACATATTTAAAATTATGATACAGAATTATTATAATTTAAGCACTTTTTCCAGATCATTTTCATTCTTTTTTTTCTTTAACGAATGTATTTTTATATAAACTAACTAATTTTCAGGTAATTTTCTTGTACGTTTTACAAATGTCTTGATAATTTTGGCTTCATTTCTTTTTGTTGCTCATTATCCCCTTTCAGTGTTTTTGAATGGAATCCAGCCAATTTGCTCAGGTTTCAAAGGGTTAAATTGCACCTACAATCTACTTTAGCACCCACTGACATTTACTCTTAAAGATTGTTACTGTTATGTCTAAGAATAGTAGCAAACATTTTCATTTTAGGTGATTTTTTTCTCTGCTTGTGGATTTCAAACAGACTGCCATCACCATGTTTAGTGTCATCTTGTGTGACCACTCTGCTTCATTTATTTGAGGTTGTTGTTTTTTGATAGACACAAAACAAAAAAGGCCTCTTCAAAAACAGTTTATCTGATATTTCCTCCACAGTAATTGACCTTTTTAGCCAAATAACAATCACTTTGTAAAACCCCCCTCAATCCAGAGGATGTAATGTTGTTGCCCTTAGTGACTTCCTGTAATTGTGTTTGTGAGGAGAAAGTGGATTTTGCCGGGGGAAATGATGTCCTGCTGCGCCATAATGGCTGATGGGTGGATTGAGATGGTGTCTGGTCGGGGATATCAGCCAGGAGTTTTTTCTCTCCTCTAACGACATTGACCTCTGACGTCAGTCTGTTGTTACCAATGTTAAGACGCTGCTGATGTCATTGAAGTGCTCCTTGAGTACCTGTTTGCGATCTGAATCTCCGGTTGAGTCACACTCAGCGTCATGACAAACCATGCATGCAAAGGTTAAATGCAAAAAAATCTGGGATTCATCAATATTTTCTTATTTAAATCTACAAAAAAAATATAGCCTCACATCATGCGTACGCACCAGTGATGAAGGCACGGCTTTTAACTGAATGTATAGCAATTAAAACTGCATTTATTAAAAAAGACTTACTCTGACAACAATTTTTAAAACCGTTAATTGACCAATGCATCGGCCAAATATATCAAATAACTCTAATTAATGCCCTTTCATCCTCATCAATGATAAGAATTTATATACTAGTGTACAAGCGCTGCCTAACAGTGAAAAAATATGAAAATGTCCATATCGAGATGTGGCAGTTTTGATTTTGTTTTTGTTTATAATGATCGCAACTCCACCAATTTCTAGTGCCATGACATTGCTTCCATATAAAAGGTTCGGATTGACCTCCAGACAGGTGTTAAGATATTTAGTGTTGCTGAAAGATATTGCAGCCCTTGACATCAGCAAAGAGATCCTCTTCAGAGACTGGTATAACATGTCAGCAACAGAGTGACTAACAGCAGTGGCGTGCCTAGAAATTTTTCATAGGCTTGATCACATGGGGCCACTGAAAATCTTGGAGCGACACAACAAAACCAAAAGCCACAACTGAATTTCATGTATTTAGTTATGCTGTTTTAGCAGTTTTATATAAGCAAGTTAAAAACTATGACAATCTGACTGATGTCGGTACAGTTAACATGTTGAGTTCCACAACAATCCTGTTTTAGTGTCTTATGTGTCTTGACATCTATGTTATGTTATTTATTGTTCTTTGGTAGGCTTGTTCTTGAAAAAAGACAAATATAAAGATTTGATTCAAAGGAATACATTGATTATAAGAAAACATTTACTGGGAACAAGACTTCTCAAGTTTTGGGAAGACTCGTGGATACCTTTATCCCTTTTCATTCAGATATTTTCAGTGGGTGAGTTAAAGGACCCTTTAAAAACGGCCATGCCAGTTGTTCTTTAGCAAAATTTAGCCTAACTTTGCTGTGATGTTTAGCAGACATGGTTGGTACCACTGAAAGCCTTAGGCTGTCTAGTTTGCTAGCTTAAAAAAAAATGCAATGCACCACATCCTCCTAAAGGCAGTAATGTTGGCCTCCAGTTATATTTGTGAGGAGCCCATGGAGGGGGTCAACATTTGTGCTACTGGCCTTCCCTTGAGGGCGCCACTGCTTTTTAGCTGTTTACGACTGCCAAGACATTCATTAATGCGTAGAAAAAACTGCTTTCTCCATGATACATCTCAAGGCAAAGGTATTCTTCTTGCACGGGCCGTTTCAGTATGCTGATTGCAAATAGCGTGAAATGCACCTTTCAGTGAAGAATAATTCTGACTGACTAACATGCACAGTGGTTTTAACAAAACGGGCTAATGCGCACACAAATCTGAAGGTGGTTTAGCACGCAAACTTATTTTGTATGCAAAGTAAGAACATGTCTTACACATATCAGTGAATGAGACCTAATGTAGAAGTTTTAATGCAACCTTTGAGTTGCATTAAAGTTACAGTTTGGCTCAGATTCCTGTAGTTGGTTTTACCAACCACAGTCAATATTTAGACAGATTTGTGAGGTTTTTTTACACACAGTAATCATCATATGGCAGCAAAATGTAACGTCAGGTATTGCGGCCGTGCGGAGTAGAATCTCAATAAGGATGATGGACCGCTCTGTCACTGTTGTGTATGCATGAAATGGCTGGGTGGCACTTTTATTCATGAACTGCACAGAGGAAAGGAAAAAAAAAAAAAAATACCCATTTTCTGTCTGACTGATAAATAAATGGGTGCATAAACAAAACAAGCGAATAATCCAAAAGAACATTACATAACACAAACTGCATATTCATTTGTAAATACAGATTTATTACTAGGAATCTTCCGAAATTTGCAATGACTACTCAAAGATTCAAGCTCAACAGGCATGACTGATTATTTCCATCACTCAGACGTCATCATGTGTCTAAAGTGGGAAAAAAATGCTAATTGTTTCAGAAATATCAATCTTGTGGAAATACTCAGGTGGAAAAAATAGGCCAGTCAGTTGCAGAATTACAACTCACTTTAGTTTAAACCGTTGTGTGGGAGGTGTGGAGTTTTGTGAAAGCAGCAAGTCACGTCGTCATCCAAATACTTCACATAGTTTGCTGATCTGTCTGGCTTCCAGCTGCCATGCTTAGTCAGTTTTTTCAGGCTAAAACTGTGATTTCAAGATGTGGTGCTATTCGAAATGTTCTACATCTTCTGCGGGTCTGTTTTTGTGTTTGTGTTTGTGTTTGTGTTTGTGTGTGTGTGTGTGTGTGTGTGTGTGTGTGTGTGTGTGTGTGGTGCCGCGCGCGTCGCCTTAGATTAGTTTCCTAGTTTAGTGTTGTCATCATAACCATGTGTCGGGGATGTTTTCTTCTCTTGGACAGCAGTGTGTTAAATGATCACAATTTTTCAGCCTTGCACTCTTTTCAGCACGATAATACGATGACAACTCCTCAGTTTGAGGTCGCTTTCTCTAAAACTACACGAGGCAGTGCTCTGAGATCAGTCAAGTGGTAGCAGGCTTCTTTTCATCTCACTTCCCTCTCTGCTCTACTTGTGGCTGATGTACAGAGATGTGATAACAGTAGAGGAGTTGTTTTTAGCTCTCAGGCTTCATGTGGTGTATTACCTATTGCTTAATTTCCTCACATGATTTTGCAGTGTCTTTTGCCTCATGTGTTGGTACGATTTCCACACTGCTCTAGTTCCATTTCCTCACTGCTGTCTCTGACTGTTAAATGACAGTGTTTTCCCAGGCTTCATCCTGGTTCTGGCTGTAGTTCGACTTTTATAACTGATAAGTGATAAAGGTCTCATTGTGTGGTTTTAGTTGCTTTTTGATTGATTTGTCAGGATATCCTTCTCCATAAAGCTATAAAAGATGTGGACAAGACAGACATGTTGTTACGTCAAAGCCAGGATTTCACCTCATAATCTTTGCAAGCCTTGGTCTTGATCAGGCTATTGAATTGATTCTTGAGTCAATATTGACTAGAGGAGGAGGAGAGGGTTGTTCGAGTGAGCATGAACGTGCATATGTGTGTTCTTTCAGAGTTAAAAAAAAAAAAGGAGCAAATATCCACTTGTCAGAAACCTAAAGAATTGTCTATGCAAAACAGATCAGTGGAGTACAGTGGTGCAGCTGCATTCTGATTTCTGCCCAAATTTTATGCAAATCCTGTTTATTTCTGAAAAAAAGCCAGTTGCCAATCAGTGTTTCACTTGCTCACACAAGAAAGTGACAACATTATAGCTTTTATTGGGAAAGGTTTGGTTGCAACCTTTTTATCCCCTCAGTGGACCTGTGTGTGTCCATGTAGCCTGCTGCAGCCCCTGTGTACTCTGTGCTGCTGTGCTGTCAGACAGGCGGACAGGTGTTGTGCCTTACACTTGCAGCTTTATAGCATGAAAAAAGACCATGGAGCATATTGTAGTGAGAAGAATCTTTTTCTTTCTTTTTATAAGACTGATGTCAGTGAGTTGTATTAAGGCAGGGTGTCTGCAGGGAATTTGTGGCAGTTAAGACCTCACAAACATCTAATTTAATTTATCCATCTTTTTATTAATTTATTGATTTCATTTTAAAGTTCTTCAAACTCTTCTGCATGAAAAGTCCACATTTCTGAGGTTGCAGGTCTTTGAGTTGTTTTTTTTTACTTTATTCTTGCACTTAATTGTTGAGAAAATGTAAATTAACCTAACTCACTGAAATAGCCGTATTCCTATATAAAAGCTACCTCTGCGTGGGACCACATATGTATAACTTCCTACAACAAGAAAGTGATGATTTGTCCAAAAATCAGTCCTAAATTTTGTTCAAAATGATCTCCAAAAGGACTTACAGAGCATTAAAGTTAAGTTTCTGAGACCTGCAGACCTTTTTCTGTTATGTGAGTGAAAATAAGGAACAACTAAAATACTCAAAACACATGGGAGGGATGATGGTAAACAAATGTGTCTCCCAATAATGTCATGATTTCCTGAAAATGTGATGAATTTTGCACTTGACCTAATAAAATATAATAAAAGCCAATAATGAAATAACATGACCAATGACCTAAATATAATAAAATGTTCTGACTGATATTATAATAACATTACAAAGGAACTTTAGGATAAACCAAAGTAAAAGTGAAGCTGTATTGGTGTAATGATGGGCCGCCCTTACTTGGTCTTACTTGGTAATAGTAAATAAATACATTTGAGTAGTAACTTTCCTCTCCTCACTTCCACTTGTCATCATCCTGTCAGAACTAATAAGGAAGTTTGGTCGTACTATTTGAATGTTTTTACATATCTAAGATATTTATTGATACTTGTGTTTATATTTGGGTGTATAACCCTCAAACCATGCAGTATTTAAATAATATTAAGTGAGGCAACAGTGGCGCTTCATGTAATCACAATCACTGATTACATGACTCAGAGGAAAAAGAACATTTCATGGAGATTTAATTGACCACTTTTCCTTCATTGCTCGCTTTTCTATCATTAACCATTTTTATCAGCTTGTCATCCTCTGATTGTTTCTAATTTAAGAATTAGATTTTTGATAAATAATCATTAGTCATGTGGATATAATGACGAAATGGGTAAAAGCAAAAAGTCGAGTAGCTAGAACAGTCTGGTAAATTGAGAAAATACATCACTTGACTGAAATTAGCCTTAAAAACCAGGAAAACACTTAACAATTTCCTGATAACCAAAATCTAATGTGATTTTTAATCTCATGTTATGATTTATCAATATATTGCCCAGCCCTACACAAACCTTAGTAAAATCCTGTATTACTTACTGAGAATAAAAGCCTGCTTTTTAACATGAATACATAATCCGTTTTGGGGGGAAAAAAAGACCCACCCAAAAGGTTTCACATTTTTAAATTATCAGTTAAATTATCAGTCAGGACATTTTAATTCCATTTTCTGTCAGGTTAAGTGCTAATTTTAATACATTTTCAGGAAATTATTACATAACTGGGTGCTACGCTTCATGACTCAGCAATGTTCCTTAACAGTCTGTTTGTATCAGCTTTTGAGAAGTCTTACAAGAATAGATAGACAGGATCTGGGCAGCTTTGACTTCTCTATAACAAGCACCAACAAAAAATTTTGAGGAAAAAGGCTTCACAGTCTCTGCTGAGCAAACATGTCAGTGGCCTTATGTTAGGTTACATAACATATATCAGATCTCAGGGCGGAGGCAGTAAAACTGAGTGTCCAATTTCACTGCTTTATGACTGTCCATTTGAGTCTTTTTATGCTATCTTAAGAACTGAGCATCAGCCAAAGTTAATACGAAGTCATGTTTAACTTGATGTTTTGCAAGATGTCTGTCGAGCGAGTTTCAGGTAACTTTATTGCCAATAAACATCCATGCACTATAAATAATTCAGATGCATGTTTATGTAGTTGTAAATCGCACTGCAAAGCTTCTCCAGTTTATGATGCCATAAACAAACTTTTTTATGACATGAATCCCCCAGATCTATGATGTGTTTAAACCATTTGTGTGTGATTTCTTTAGGCATTGGGAGGCCATTAAGAAGTTGGATGAGGCCATTCAGCTGACTCCAGACAACCCACTGCTGTATGAAATGAAGTCTCAGGTAAATTTCAAAACCCCTTTTCTCATATCTGTGACTGTTTACCTTTTAAAGGATAGATTTACATTTTCTTAAGTATGTCTTTATAAGAGTACTCCACCAAATTAGCATTGCATTTCTATAACATTGTTGGGAAACTACGCTTGGGCAGTATTTTGGTATACCAGGGTAGAAATCCCAACATATGATTTTCAATCCCAATATATGATTATCAATACCATAAAAGTACATATGTTATTTATTCTTTTAAACTGATATGGAGATGCTGTATTGAGGTGATCTGGTGCACAGCATGCACCACCAGTGGTCAGTCTCTTCTGATGGAACATGCAGCATAGAAACTGAGACAGCGAAGCATATTTTCACATCTAACTCAGTGAATTAAGGTTTTATATTGACAAACCAGAGTTGGTGATGTTCGGAAATGTGGACAGATAACCGAGACAGTTTTGGTGAGTTTTATTTTGTTTCCGTCGAGTTTGAATGAAGTGTGTTTTATGACAAGTTAATGAGGCAGTTAACCTAGTCTTAGTTTGTTGAAAGGAAATTGATTTAGGAAAATGTATGTAGTTTTATTTTTCTGTTGAATAAGGATAATGGGTGTAAGAGTATTACATTTCTTGACATTTTATGAGTTAAATTGACTGAAAATTTTTTAAACAGCTTTTCGTTATAATAATGAGGGTAGTATATGTAAATGAGCTGTGGTAAACTTCCCTCAATCTTAACAAAAATCTTAGCAGCGGATTTTCATTGGCTCTTGGACTGTTGCTTGAACTACAGCGTGTACTTCTGCACTTTCATATCTCTGCCAACACAAAGGTTATAGAAGTGAATTTAGAAGGTAACCTGTCCTCTTCAACTCAGACCAAATTCAGATCAAACGGTAAAACTAAGCAGTGCTGATCAAACTTAAACCAAGATTCTGTAACTACGTTGCCCATTTCTGGCTGGATTGTTTTCAGAAACATATTTAAGTTTACTGCTCTACTGTAAATTGATATTGTTTGTTACAGTCTGATCGCCATATTGTTTACTGTGTCCAAAACAGCCAAGCCTATATTGTGTCACCCACCAGCCAGAACATTTATTGGCCAGATGCGGTGCAGTGCATTCTGGTACTTGTAGGTTTTTTTTAAAAGAAGATGCCACAGAAAAGACTATCTTCCTAGCAGTGAAATACTTCTTTAAATGTCACCAACAGCTGCCTTTTAAAGGTTTACATCTTGGTAGGGCGATATATATCTGGCTGGATTTTTATGTGCATGAGATACTGAAGAAATCATAGCCAACAGACTGTAAATTGGCCACTTCCAGCATGATCTCTGAAGACATATTCTGTTTATGTTCTTCATCCATCCATCACCAGCATGCTGTGTATGCACTTTCACACATCCCTGCTTGTGTGTAATTATATATCAGCCATCACGGCCACACAGACCCGCTTTCAGCTGCCACCTTGGTATGCTTTTAAGCCGGATAAGTGTTATCAGCACGGTGATGGCAGAACTAAAAGTCAGCAGCATGTTTCCAAATGCTTCAGTGTTCTGGCTTTTTTCCGTGCTCCTTTCGCTTGTTCTTTTCACTTCCTTTTCCTCTGGGTTGATAGCTTTATGTCTTTTTTTATCTCTTATTTGGCCATCATTTCTTAGCTGTTTTTCCTTTTTCTTCGAACAGAGGTAGGCATCTCTGAAAAAATAGTTCCCATATATTTCAAAAAACGAAAAAGCCAAAGGACGTAGACAGACCGACTCCATTATTTCTTATTCATTGACTACAACTAACGCAATAAAATCTCTCCTTATAGCCATAACCATTGTATGTCTAATATAATAGCATCCATTATAGGATATTTGAGAAGGAAATCATTAGAGGACCAGGTCTGGAAAACCACCACAAAGGGGATATTTTCCCCTGCATAATATGCACATAAGCTGACATAAGCACAGACGTTTTTGCTTAGATTTCATCTCCAATGTGTTTCACTACACATGTATAGCACATCTAACCTATTAGTGTCCATTATCAGGCTGAAAATAGGCTGGATCTCATCATACTCCCATTACTAGCCCAGATGACGAGGGTGCTTACACTGATGCTGGTCCTTTACTTCCCCTCATCACTTTCTTTCTGTTTAACTCAATCAGTATTGGGCCGAATATGTCCCCTGTCAGTCTGTGTGTCTGTTACAGCAGACTGTTGTGCGTTCTGGAGGAAAGTGGCTCTATTTGTAAAACTGTCACCACATCGTAGTGGCTATATGAAGGGTTTACGCTGCAAAATCTGACAGGTTGATCTTACTTAAAATAATCTAGGCGTTAAGTTTACTTGAAAGTAAGCTATATTCACGTATTTTTGTGACGTTGTTGCACCTTAAAAATGAACATTTGAAATTATCTTG
This sequence comes from Plectropomus leopardus, assembly GCF_008729295.1. Lineage (NCBI taxonomy): Eukaryota > Metazoa > Chordata > Actinopteri > Perciformes > Serranidae > Plectropomus > Plectropomus leopardus. The sequence goes on from NC_056482.1 coordinate 7,490,363, forward strand.
TTCTTTTTAAACCAAATAAGTCTGTCATGTTATATCTGCGAGTTCTGTTGTGTTTAAGAAAATACAAATATCTTTTACAACTGCAGAATACAGATTTGTAGCATAGTAAACTTGGTTTACTGAAGTTGCTAAATCTTAGAAAGATTGATTTGATTAAACTTGTCATTTTTATGTTGCAACTAATTCACAAAATTAAGCAAATATTACTACATTTCTGGTAAACTTAATGGTAATATTTACTTAGATTTTTCATGGCAGTCAGGTTCCTTTTTTTTAAAGTAAAATTTACTCATCAGATTTTACAGTGTACTGATAGTGAGATGACCAGTTTGGTTATTTAAACGGTAGATTTTTCGTCGGGGTTAATTGGACTTAACATGTCTCGTTATGCTCTATTGTGATTTTGTCTTTAAACTCTTCAGTATTAATATCTCTTCAGTAAGGCAAGAAGAAACATGTGTTTTTGATTTTGGTTTGAAGTGTTCCTTTAATGGCAGAGATATCTCATCCCTCTGAAAGTTGACCTCCTGTACTTCAGTTTTGGAAGCGTTCAGTTCCAGGCTATAGTGAAAGCACCAGTCAACCAGCAGCAAGACCTCATTTCTGCCGGCTGATTCATCGTCTCATGAGATCAGTCCTACCACTGTAATGTTGTCAGCAAACATAATCATTCTAACAGAGTCACAGTTTGAAATGCACTCTTTTGTGTTTGATGAATACAGGGGCGGGTATACAGTGCCTTGCAAAAGTATTCACCCCCTTTGGGTTTTTCCTATTTTGTTTCATTATAACCTGTAATTTAAATGGATTTTTATTGAGATTTTTTGTAAATGGACCTAAACAGAATAGTCAAAATATGCGTCATAGCACCATTTGTCATTGCTTAATTTTAGCATTTTATTGTTCACTTTACCAATTTTGACTATTCTGTGTAGGTCCATTATAAAAATCCATCTAAATTACAGGTTGTAATGAAACAAAAAAAAAACGCCTGAGGGGGGGGGGGGGGGGGGCTTTTGCAAGGCACTGCATTACATAATTTTGAGTGTTTGTTTATGTACCAGGTCTTAGTTTTTAATTTGGACTACCGGCTTTCTATGCAGTAGAAACTCAAGAATCTACAGTAAATCTCATAAAGGGTGACTGACTCCTAGTTGCTAGAATTTCTCAAAAAGTTTTGTAGGTAAGATCATAATAAAACCAGAGCGAATGAGAACCCATGCATAGATGTCAGTAGCTTCAGCTTGCTGCAAGAAGGAATGAAGACAGAGGGACACAGTGTCCTCTATAGACCTATATGCCCTTTATGCAAACTGGTTTGGGTCTAGGCTGACTATGTTGGATAGATGTTTTACATATTTGGCACTCAAAATTAAATTATCACAGATGTAGATCCATCATGTCTGTTATCATTCAGACAGCTTATTATGAATATGTTGGGCACTGAGATTATGACAGCAAACTTGAGACATGGCAGCAATACAAACTTTTTCAGGCACTTGTGTTACAGTTGCAGCCTCGGGCAGAAAACTCCACTCCACCACTGCCAATAATTAGTGAACCTTTTGAACAACTTTTTTATCTATAATTAGTTTCCTTACAGATTGTTATGCAAATGGTTGCATGGTGGTTTAAGCTCCTTGACAGCTTGCTTTTAACATGACAGCAAAGCAATATTAAAAAATGTCCAGATGAAACCGCATGCATTGAACTACTTTGTGTCTGAATAAAAGATGATTCATCAGACTCTGCTGGGCCTGGCAAGGTTGAAGAGGTTAATAAACTCAGTGCAACACTGTTAAATGTGAGCACTGATAAAGTCAACTCATGATCATGACTCAGCTATTGTTTGGTGTACGGTATGTTCTAATATTGAATGATTCACACTGTTAAGAACTTGTTTGGCCTATATAATGTAAAAAAATGTTCTTAGGTGATGTCTTCAGTTCAGTCTGACACAATCCAAAACCCAAAGATATTCAATTTGAATCCATATAAAACAGAACTAGAAGTACCGCCACACGGTTGTTTGCCTCTGCACACCAGTCAAGTTGCACTTACAGTCTGTCTGTGAAAACATGGATGCTTCACACAAATCTTCCCCCCTGCAGCACAGATCTATACAGTTGAGTTCAGTGTCACCAATTCAGTGTCTCAACAAATGTTTCCCCCTCTGTTTCCTATTTGTGATGTTGCATAATGGCCAGAAAAGGGTTTTTGCAGAACATTGTGATGTCACAGTGTAGCTGACTATTGACATTTCGGATATAAAACATCATCACTATAAAACATCATCATAATCAGTTCATTCTCGAGTCCAAGTGGACATTTGTGCAAACTCCCTTCAGGTGTTCTTGTGATATCTCATTCACAAAGAATACGATGAATGCAAGTTCACAGTGACCTTGACCTTTGACCAACAAAATGTAAAATCAGTTAATTGGATTGGACCTTTAAGCCAAATTTGACAAAATTCCCTCAAGTTGTTCTTGAGTTGTTCTTCGTATTCACAAGAATTAGAAAGACAAGGTCACAGGGACCTTGACTTTTGACCACCAAAATTTAAACAGTTCATCTTTGAGTACAAATGGCCATTTGCGCAAAATTTTAAGAATTTCCCTCAAGGTGTTTTTGAGATATCACGTCCATGAAAATGGGACCCATGTACAGACAACCAGAAAACATAATGCTCTGGCCTTGGCTTTTTTTCTGCACGGACACATCCAAACTAACAAATATTTACATATGAAAAGCTGGAAGCAGAAAATTCTGGGCATTTTTTTCTTGGAAAATCTTGCAACATACTGTGTTCATTTGAGGAATCGAGTTTGTGTAACTCTAACTTTAACAATGTCTTATTTCTCCACAGATACTGACCATTCTGCAGGAAGTGTTTCCTGCTGTGAAGGCAGCGGAGATGGCTGTGAAGTTCAGCCCCCTCTGGTGGGAGGGTTGGCAGACTCTGGGCCGGGCACAGCTCAACCTGGGAGAGGTGGATTTGGTGAGTATGCCTGGCAATGCACTCCAAATTAAAAAAAAAAAAAAAATTGAGAACACTGTGATGCAAAAGCTGTCGCACTTCAATCAATTGCAGGGCTGTAAACAAACGCAAGTACTAGCTGGAGGAATTTATGAGTCATTGCGGGAGGGGACAAAAATCACAGAACAATATTTACTAATTGCACATGGCGCTGGTAGTGAGGATGGCTGAGACTGCGGTGATTAAAAACAAATGCATTGTTGTGTTGCTCATACAAACAAACCCAAAATGAAGCTGACACATAAAGACTGTGTCAAAATCCACTCAGTTGTGTTTCATAAGAATTGATGGCTTCCTGCTCAGTCATTTCAATTATCTTTAAAGTGGCCCCATTGAATTTTCGATATCTGCTTTTCCAATGAGCTGCACCTGTAATAGTAGCCAACCATTAATCAGTTCTATTTTCATTTTTGATGTTCTGTTAAGATGCGTCAGTTATTTCTGTTTACTACTTTCTGCAAGCTCTCGGAGAGCTGTTCCTCTTTCAAATCACACCCACTCGCCCCGGGCTTGGACGATTGCTTAAATTGCCCCAGAACACGCCGGGACCTGTGGGTGTATGAAACCCGCGGTTCTCAGTTACACTGTGTGCCCATTTTGGAGCCAAGCAAACAGGACTGAACTCAGAAACCCTTCAGCTAATGACACTGCATGTCACTCCAAAAACGGGAGACCTGTCCTACGGCACCGTAAACAACAATGGGAAGTGCTGAAAGTTACCTGAGCTAAACCAAATATAGACACACCTCCCTGTATAATGGAGTTATTGGGAAGGAAGAGGGGCAAAAAAAGGCTTGTCTATTTTTAGCGAGGCTTGTTGGGTCGAGTTTAAGAGCTTTGTGTGCATCAACATGTTTGAGTAGCGCCTGTTTGTGCAAATGTGAGCGCCAGTGATTCCCCATTTTTCTCTTTCATGAGTCCGTTCTTTTCCTTCCCTTCTTTAATTTCCATTCCTGGGAACTACCCAAATAAAACAAACATATAGCTTCTGATTTTAGTTGTAAAAACATCGAGCATTGATAGCGTTGCAGCATGACAGCTCCGTCGCCATTTATCTTCTTATTTTTATCATTAGGGAGCCGGTTGATCTGCCTGCTGTGGCATTTTGTCTGTTGAAGGATTACTTTCCAAATAAAGACTTGATGAGACTTTAGTCTGTTCAAGATGGAACTTGATTATTGTTTTAGGCACAGGTTTCATTAATCAAACTGTGTAACAGTTAACCTGCCAAAAATGTTTTCGGCTGAACTGCAGGTTATTTATGTAACAGGTGGGAACATTCTTTATCTAGCTGTAAGCAATTTTTGCTTGATGTGAGATTCCTATTAAAGGGATACTTTGCTGATTTTTAACCAGCGCATCAAAGTGTGGGTGGTTTATGTAGATGAAAAAAAAAAACTTCAATCTAACCAGTGCCTAGATATCCCTCCTCCCCTCCCAGCGAAACACCGCCAAATGATGTAAATTACGTCATTGTGATGAATTTCTGATGTAGTGCTACAGGCTTCTTCTGCTGTACATATTACCCGCAAACCCTCCCGCCACCACCACCATGGACTCGAAGAGTATAGCACTGATCAAGAGACACACTCGCCCCCCTCTCTCTGTCTCTCAAACCTGGACCAAATCTGATCAAACAGTAAAAGCTAGGCAGTGCTGATCTGATATAAATCAATATTATGTTAGTGAGTGGGCGTCATACTGCTTCCTGCACAGTGAGGAAAAAAAGGCTAAAAAAAACAGAGATCAAACAGTAAAACTAAGCAGCGCTGATCAAATATAAGCTATATATAAAAATGTGTAAAGATTATCTTGCTGAGTTGCAAATTTCTTGCCTTAAATGTTTTCCGAAACGTTTTAGCTTACAGTTTAAATGTAACATAAGGTCGCCATTGTGTCAAACGGACGAGGTCGTGTTACATCACCCATCAGCGGGCACCATTTGAGCAAAAACCAATGCCACAGTCCTTTTTCTCTTTTTTTCTGGTCATTTTTTTTTTTAAAAATTGCATTTTTGTACTGTATAGGCAGCTTAGTTTTATGCAAAGACTTTCTTTATATCAGTGAAATACTTCTTTAAGGAACCAAGTAGGCTTATACCGCTTTATTTTCACCTTCCTGAAGAAATTCCTCGAAACAGAAAATAGATGTTTACAGTGTAGTTTAGTTGTTTTGTACCAAGAAAGGCTAGTAAGGAAATAACATGGGTTGTTTTTGTTCAGGTAACTAAGCGCTTTAAGTGTGATGCATTAGTGACGCTTCCTTGGCCTGACTTGTTCCACAGGTTGATCACGAGACTTGTTTCATAGGGATGATTTACTAACTTACGGAGTGGCTTTTCATAAGAGGTGTGGCTCACTGAATTACTGGAAACAGGTGCAACTGAATTGCTGTGCAGTTCTTATCAGGACTTCTCATCTGTACGCAGGATATGCTGGGGAACTTTAATGATTTAGTATGGCAGTTCCTGAAGAGATTTCCTGAACTATCAGGGTAAATCTGTTTTAATGAATCTGTATAACTCTTAAAAACTTTAAAAAAAAAACGTGTTTGCATGATCTTGTGTAAATCGGTCTAAAATATGAACCATAATTGCTAGAGCATGCATTCTTCTCTGCCATCATGTCATAACCTCACGTTACCTTATGTGCTGTGCGTACAAGGTGTAATTAAGTAATTACACTGGTATTTCCCCGTTTTGGCGACTGCGGATCGTTGTATACATAACCCTGTATGTCTCGATCCAAAATAAAAACCATAATCGCTTGAACATTCATTCTTTTTGCAGCACAAAGCTAAGGCTTTTGTCTTCCATGTCATCATGTTGCATGATCGTGATGATGTCATTATGTTTAAGTTACGTGTAGTGCAAAACAGCGCAAAAAAAAATTATATAGGCAGGTGTAAGGAATAATAAATCCTTCACATCACCTGCACTAATTTTACAAAAAAAGGAGCATATCTAGAAAATTATTAAGTCAACATATTTCAGAAACCTGAGTGTTAGGGAACATTTTTTTCATGTTTCAAAATCAGTACATTTTGTGCATGTATTTTCGGATGGAAAAAACGTTCAATTTTTTTTTAATAACACAATTGCAATACTTTAATCAGTTTTTAATTATCATTATTAATATGTTTTTTAAGACACTCCAAGAAATGACATCACAATATGGAAAAATATCAGTATAGGCCCTGACATGGCATTTCTGTCGCAGAGTTCACAGGGTTAATTAACCCGATCTTATTCAGGTCCTTTCTGTACTGTAGTCAGCTGTGATGTGTCCACCTCAGCCTGCTGCTGTAGCAGAGCTGCTCTCTGTTACTGCAGTCAGGCTCCGCAGCGTGAGCAGTGTGATTCTCCAAGTTAAGACATGAATCTTTTGTCAAATTTTTAAAATCACTCTCTTTCTCATCACTGCAAAGCAGTGTAGTGTCACAAAATATTAACAAATTGAATTACAAACGTCGCTGGCAGGAAGTCATGTGAGCTGCCAATAATTAACGTCAGTTCCCAGCATTGCTTGATGACGGGCAAAAATTAAACTTGTCTGTTGTCCATGAATGTTTTGTCCTGTAACAACTCCAATAGAATGTCTTTTCCAGTAAAATTATCCAGCTGACCGCGTTGGCTCAGTTTCAGGAGTCACCTTCTACAAGTTAAACTTTCATTCACGGTCATGTCTGACTTTTAATCCGTTAAATTTAAAAGAAAAGTACACAGGGAATGTGTTTAGTTGTAATCTTTTTCAGTTTTGACAGATTTGTCAACACAACAAACATTACGAGGCACTGATGATATGTTGAGACTGGGATGTCAACATGACTGAGTCAACTACCTTCACAAATCATTGTGTTTGTATTGTATTAACTATTCTGAACTTAAATCTCGCCCCTGCCAAATGCCTTCGATATCATTATTTAAACAAAACTAAAACTGAATACAATTCAAACTTTTTTAAATGAGAAAAACTAACCTGAATCCCACCCTTGAAACGTATTGAAACTAAATTAAAAACAAAATAAGAATAAAAACTAATGACAAAATACAAAATTTCAATAACTCTGGTTTACATCCAATGTTGTCAAGAGCATGAGCCTCTCGTGCAGGAGTAGATGCACGCTTCCTTCTGTATAATGATACGGTTAGCGTGTGATGTTCGGTAGAAAGAATAGTTCCCAAATGAATGAATATTTGTCATTTATCTAACTGGTACTGTGGTAATAAGGCCCTAGACCAACTATTACATAACTCTTTATCACAGAATGTGCTTGATAAATCACAGATATCTAAACTAATATGTGAGCTCATGAGTCACCTCAGATATCATGTAACAATGGATTTATTTCACCATTTTGCTGGCAGCAAATGGTCAAGGCTAAAGCGTGACATCAGGTCCCGTAAACGACTGGAGGCCGTTTGTATTTCTGTTCAATAGGACAATAATTTTCACATCTCCAACTGCACAGTCAGCTGAGAGATATTGATGTTTTCTTAATGAAACCATAAATCTGCTCGCAACACAGCCGAAGAGTGTTTGGGTCTTGCATGTCGACATGCTGATGATGCACCCACCTGCTCATTCAGCTGCACAGATCATCCCATTCATCTGTGAGAATTACAGTGACCCTGCATGAAAGGCCTGAATGAATTCTGGCTTAAGCATTCGATTTGTTGGAGACCATAAACTTGCCTTCATCCATCTTTCATGCCCCCTCCCGAAAAAGCTTGTGTTTGAATCCTGAGCTCACGCGCTGCTTGTCCGTGTAGGCTGTGAGGTCCTTCCAGGTTGCGATCCACCTGTGCCCATCAGAGAGCGCCCTGTGGCAGGAGGACCTGCAGTGGGCCCGGAGGTTACAGAAGCAGCATTTAGCGACCAAGGAGAAGGCTCGGCAAGAGGAGGAGGCCAAAAAACAAATCCTTAACGCCCCCGAGCTGGAGCAGGAGTATGACTTTGAGTCTGATGAGGTGCTGGCCGCCTGCGTGGCTGTTGCTGAGCGACAGACGCGCTACGAGGAGCTGAAGAGGACCGCAGTGGTCGTAGATGCTGATGGAAACATAAAAAATGTACTCATTGGGGAAGGGGGATCAGAGGACGCAGGGACTCCATCAAAAGAACAGTTTGTCAAAGCAAGAGGACTTTGAATTTGTATCAGCATGAGCTCGTTTTCCTGGATACATTTTGACAGACTGAATGATTTATTTCTGTAACTCTAGTGAGTGCGTGTGAAGCTATAGCAGAAAAAATAGTTCAAAAGCAACAGAATAAAAGACAATTTAGTTTATTTTATGTTTCCCATCCCTACAACCTTAACTTTGTTAAATGTGCATGTAGAGTTTTACAGGTTTTGAAGCCATAAACTTAAACGTCTCCTGGTCTTGTACGTTCCCTCTGGATAGCACAATAACACTGTAGCTAATGTACTCTGTGGTTACGTTACAATCTGGTTGTTTTCAGCTAATCCCTTTGGGATTACGTTATGCTTCCACCCCGGCAGTAGCTGTGGCAGGAGGCATTATGTTTTCGGTTTGACAATCCATTCATCCCATTCTGATGAGAGCGATATCTCAAGAACGTTTTTGAGGGAATTTCTTCATATTTGGCACAAACGTCAACTTGGATTCAACGTTTGTCTCATTTTTGTGAAGATGATGTCTCAAGAACACTTTGAGGGAATTTTCTTAAATTCTGCATGAACGTTTACTTAGACTCAACAATGAACTGATAAGAATTTGGTGGTTAAAGGTCAGAGGTCACTGTGACCTTGCATCCGTTTCAGTCTCGTGAACACAATATTTCAAGAAGGCCTTGAGGAAGTTTCCTCAAAGTTGACTCAAATGTCTACTTGAACTCAGCACTGAACTGATCAGAATTTGTTGGTCGAAGGTCTAAGGTCACCGTGACCTCACGACACATGTTTTTAGCCATAGCTCAAGAATTCATATGCTAATCATGACAAAAAATAGGCTATAATGATGAAGTGATGAAATTTTAAATCCAAAAGTTCAAAGGTCATCCTCACTGTGACGTCATAGGGTATACAACTGCAAGGATGTAATTCTAGTTAAAATTTAGATGCAGCTAACAAGAAAATGTTCAAAGACTGAAAATGAAAAGTCTAATCACATTAATTAGCCCTTTAGATGAAGCAGTGAAAAGCTGCTAACACATTAATGAAGAAAAACAAACATCTGTATTAAAGTGTCTACAGTGAATTGATTTATCGTTCATTTAGTGTCCTTCAGGATTAATACATTTGAACATAAATCAGAGTCAAGCAAGGGACGCGGTAGAGATTAAACAGAAGGAAATAATCCCCTGTTTTTGGTTTAAAAAAAAACCAAAAAACTATTTTGTAATGCACTTCAACTCTGATAGTTCAGTGTTAATGATTTGTGAGGTTTCAGTGTGTGTTTGTTTGGTTTTCAGTGAGTGAATAAACATGAATCAAAAGTGTGAAATTTATCTGGAGTTTCCTGCTATTTTCATTCTGTGGGACGATTCTTTGAACCCAGTGCTTTTCTTGTACTTTCTGTGAATGATTTGTAAGATTTTCTTCTTAGTTGTTCCACTCTTGTACCAAATGTTACTTATAATTATTAGGGAGTGATGAATTAAGAAGAGTACATGTTTTCCTATTACTTGTTATTTATTCGTACCCTGCCTTAGTAAGATTGCCCCTCTCCCCCCTACACTTAGCTTTCACATTAGTAATGGGAATGGGAATGTCACTTGTTTCGCATGTAATTCGATATAACCCAAAGTATTGAACAACTCCGATTTTGACCTGGTGATGGAGCTAGACGAAAGGTCAGAAGGTCAAAGTTATCATGATTCATCCTGTGGGGATCGTGCATATCTGTGACAAGTTTTACAATAATCCATCCAGTAGTTGCCGAGATATTTCGATTCTAATAAAAAAGTTTAAAAAGTCGGCGCATCAATGTCAGGATTTATCATCTGGAAACCACGAATATCTGTATCTCTATCCATCCAATATTTGTTGAGATATTTCAGTTCGGACCAAAGTGGCAGACTCATGGCATTGTTGCATAAGAGAAAATCTAAATACTAAATACGGTGTTTCAAAGCTAAACACATTAAATACATCCATACATAACAAATCTTTTTTTAAACTATTACTTAATGCATCTTGAAAATAAATCTAAAATATCTAAATAAATCTAAAATAAAGCTGCAGAACAATGTTGGAGCACAAACAGAAAACTCAAATGATTAAAACATTCTGCGTTTAGCAGACAGGAACTACCACAGGCACCATTGTCGAGGAAGTTGTGTACTCTGTAAAACTTCAAGAAATTAATCACTTTTTATCACACTTCTATATTTAATATGCGGCAGAAATGAACCACAAGAGCCGGATTGCATCAGGAAACCACATACAATACATGAAACAAGTAAATTGCAAGCTGCAGAGTGCTCAGTTTCCTTTCTCACATCCTTAATCACAAAGTAATTACTTCCAGCGCATTTCTCCAGCAGTACTGCAGAATTACCACAATAGTGAAAGCAAAAACATAAACCCTATTGTCAGAGCTTGATATGTTTATTTTGGCACATAGGTAATATCTTTACCACAGAAGTTAAAAGTAATTGTTAAAAGAATTATTCCGATCATTCATTCATTCATTCATTATCTGTAACCGCTTGTCCTCTCAAGGGTCACGGGGGGCTGGAAACTCACTTAGTCTCACTGCTCAGGCAGCTGAGGTCCTTGTAGGGCGTTGTAAATATAGAATAATTGAGTTTCTAGAAAAGGGCCACTGAAACTCCTTAGGTAGCTCAGGTTCTGTGTAAAAAGAAATGGATCTGAATTTATACTGTATTTATGTCTGTGGTTAGTCAGTTCCAGTGAAAGATTATGTCAACATGCGAAAATGATTAGTTTCTGCCAAGTCATGATTCTGAACTGTTATTAAATATCTTTACCATATCTTTTTTTTAAATGCAACAATATTTAGAAGCTTTCTGTCTGAGGAGCAGATAACTGCAAAAAGTCTTAAGTCTGTGTACAGAAAAGCAACTGACATGATTGCTGCAAACTAATTATAGTACAAATTAAAGCTTTAACTTTGAAAATAAGTCATCAGGCGACGACAAAGAAAACACATGTCTATAAATTGATCTAAATTAAATACAAATATAAAACAAAGAGTAGTAGTTACATAAGATGTTTAACCCTTACTTGCGGCACACCCAAATCATATCTGGTGGCTGTTGTTTTTAGAGGTTGCATGATGAGATAAATGGAGGTCACCTGTGTGTGATCAGGGTGTGCCAGTTTAAGGCTAAATACACATGTATATCTGGATGGTGAGGCAGTTTCCTTGTTAATGCCATCTAAGAGGTGTAAAGTTTTTATTCAAAACAGGAAGAAAGAAAGAAAATCCATTTCATGGATTGTTGTTGATGGCTAGAATGTTTTTCCTCAACAAAAACTACTCTTTCTACTTAACAGCTGCGTCTGTGAATGACATGACACCATTTTAGTAGCCAATAACTTAAAATACAAGTTGATGCTTTTGTTTTTCCTAAAGCTTAAAAGAAGGAAAGAATTTATTACAGAATTTCCAATCCATATACTGTATATTGTAAAGCACATTTAAAGACAACAGAGTTGACCAAAGTGCTGAAAATCAATAAATAGATTAAAAACACTAAAGATAAAAAGGCATAATTATCATAAGATAGGACAAAAAAAAAAAAAAAACAAGCAAGCAATTAAACAATGCAATAAAACCACAAAGTGAAACCACACAAACCGTCAACTCTCATACAAGGTTTGAGAAAGGAGAATAAATGAGTTTTTAAAGGAGATTTAAAAATGTTAACAGTTAATCACGATTAATCGCATATTTTAATCACACATTTTTAATTCCATTATTTTGGGTTTCAAAAAATTGTGGTCTATATTGAGAAGGTAAAGCAATTCTTACCAAATTGTCTTGATTAGGAATCCAATGACAGTAAAAAACTGCTTGGGACTTGCGTAAAGGGGGGGAAGTCTGAAAAGGGGAGACTCATGGGTTTTCTTTCAGATATCTTGAGGTCAGAGTTCAATAGTCCCTAGCATGACATTGTTGGCACCACAGGATTCCTTATCTTTAGTTTCATTTGACACCAGTATCATAAGAGTCGCTTTAGAACTCAGCCCTTTACAGCCTCTTAAAGACAGAAATGGCGGCTGGTGATTAACGCGATTGAAAAAATAACGTGTTGTGTACGGACCTTAATTGCATTGGAATAAACGCATTAACACCAATTGTTAAAATTATCGTGAGGAAAAAGGTCACAGCTTTTTTTCATGTATGCTGTTTTTTGATGGCTTTGCTCGTATGTGGAGTGCGTATAACTACCCTTTTTGAAAATTATCTTATTCCACACTTTCTGATAGTCAGGTACATATCCTGTACTGGGTTGGTCCAATTATTCATTGGAGTTATTTCATGTTTACAGTGAGGGAAGTATTTAAACCCAAGACTCCATGTCTTTATCTTGGCCAGCTGTGTGACTCTTAGGAGGACGGTCTGTCAGTCGGTCGGTCCACAACTTTGATCCAGCCTGAAACATGTCAACAACTTTTGGATGGATCTGCATGATATTTGGTACAGACATTCATGGTCCCCAGAGGACGAATTCTACAGAGTTTAGTGAACCCCTGGCTTTTTCCTCAAGGACAGGAAGTTGAAATTAATTTTGTTCTGAGCGAAATATCTTGACAAGTTTTGGATGGATTGCCATGAAAGGGAAATGACTGTCCCCCCCTAGAAGGTCAAAGTTCTCACAGATCCTGTGAATATGTCAACATCTACGGATCGGCACAAAATTTGTCGTAAGGTTGACATGTGATTTGTGACAACCTTTGGATGTATTGTTGTGACATTTGTTGAAGACATTCATGCCCTCCTCAGGATAATTTGTCAACCTCTGACTTCTGATACAGCACCACCCCCAGGTCAAAATCTCATTTTGTTAAGTATCATCAGTATAACCAAATACCTGCGAAACTATGACATTCCCATCAGCCTCTGCTGTTCTTTATGTTCATTGTCGCCTATATGAGGACTTTCTCATTATAATCAGGGACTTTTTAAACCCTCTTAGCGACTTTTTTCTAAAAAAGACTCTAGCGACAAATTTAATGACTTTAACAGACCATCAAGGAGTGCTTTAATCAAAAGAGTTGGCAACTCTGTCTTTAATGCTACTTTGCAAATTCTACCATGCCGATATGCAAACAACCAGGATGGTGAGCATGGCTAACATTATACCTGCTGAACATCAGCATGTCAGCATTATTTCTGTCAACATGTTAGCATGCTGACGTTAACATATAGGTTAGTGGAATGGCTGTAGACAATGGGCCCTATTTTACACCTGACGTGAAGCTGTGTGCTGAGTAGCGCAGCAGTCATTGCTAGTTTCGGACAGACGCCGTTGTCCATGCCATGTGGAAATTGCAGATGTACATACACCCTTCTGTATACTGAAGGGAATCTAGGTCTTAAAATGATGTGTGGTCAAGCGCATTGTTGGTGCACTACTATTTTAAGGCAGCAGAAAGCCCAGTCAATGGCCAACAAAAACCTGGTTTTAAAATCAGAATAGCGCAGTATTTTCCTGTTATTTGAAGGGTCCATTGTTCAAATACTAAGATACACCTGCATATGCAGGTCAAAACACGGATACACTCTCACACACAGGGACATGCACAGCAGCACTCCTTCCTGTTCAGTTAAATAGGTCATCAGTGCATTTCCACATTCGCTGCCAAATGAAGTTCTTGATGGTTCAGACAATTGGAAGAAGCAGAAAACGGCTCACTTCTCCAATTTGCCAAATCGGCAAAGTGGAGTTGGACACACCTGAAATGCACTTACGCCTTGCACTTTAGACCATGTACTATAGATTGTCTGACCTTTTGAAATCTGAGCATATTGGTTTGATTTCTTTCAAAAACATGGGGAGAAGACACAAGACATGGCCCAAAAATGAGCAAAAAAAAGTTACAAGAAACAAACAAAAAAGTAAAAAATAAAAACAAAGAAGAAAATTACCTTTAAAAAGTACTGAATTTAGTATTTTCTATTTAGTATTTATTTTACATATTTTATTTATTTTTCTCTCTATAACATGAATTATTTTATTTATATATAAAGTTTTATTGACATTTTCAGCCATTTTTGGATCATTTCTAATAATTTTCCCTTCTTAAGCTAATTTTTAGGTAATTATCTTGTCACCTTTTACTACTTTATTTCACATAGTTCTTGCCAAGTTGGTCATTTCCTTTTTTTTTTACCCATGTTTTACACACCGATTTGCACAGGTTTCAGTGGGTTAAATAGCTTGTGAAAGGCGTCTGAATGTGGCACAAGAAAACGACTGTAACCCAGGTTTCAAAGGGTTACATAAGGCACTTACTGCTGTTGCAATGCACTAACATTCAGTGTTCAGCAGGGACACAGTGGTGAGTTGTCTTGAAGGTATAACAAATAAAGAAACACACTCAGATGGACTCCAGTGAGTCATAGCATGATACTGTAATTTAATCTTTTTTACTCAGGTTATGTAATGCTGTTAAGGTGTAAAATGTCTGTTATCTGAACATTTTGCTGCATCCTCTAGTCTCCGGTAATTCTAATCATTTTCCATCTATGCGCCTTAACCCGAACATTAACTTTAGCTCAGAAATAATAGCACAGGCACTGGTTTTGATATCTGTCATTTCCTGGAATTCCCTTTTTGCCTCTCACTCCATCCCGCGCTAAAAGGCCACATCACAAACACTCACTGCTCTTTGAGTGGCATCTTCTAATAGCCAGCTGTTTTCGCAAGCCCCTTGTGGCACAGCTTTCAATGTCTAAAACAGCCAGTCACATGTGTATAACTGCTGTTAGCTGATGAGGTGGGGAGTGACGTTTCCAAGAGGAATCATCTTTCCTCATTTGGCCCTTTGTTAAAATCCTATCACAACTGTTTGGTCAATCACTATTTCATCCTCTGGAGAGACTGTACAGCTTGAATAGATTTCTCAGTCTGAGGTCACTGCTCTGCTTAACGGGATATTGTTCTCAGGGGGGACGTTTAACTGCTCTCGGAAGGCTCTGGACAGCGGCCACATTCTGACCTGGAAATCTTTTCGGGGCGGGAAGAAACCATCTGTCTGCAGGTGAGTGGTGTCATGCCATCTGAACTGGCTCTTGGCTAGGAGTGTTTTAACCATCAGCACTGTTGTAGATGAAAAAGGTGAAAGCTGAACTGTATTTTCTCAGCTGCTAAATGTCACTGACAGTCACATGCTTGCTAAAGAAAATGTTTTTGAGGAGCATTTACAGGCTTGAATTTCAGTTGGCATCTACATTTGTTTTTACAAAGAAACAAATTGTGCAGGAAATTCGATCTATTAGGGTTTTCATGAAAAGCTTTGCAGCATTTTTTTACACACTGCCCTCCAGCAAGTTCGTGTTAAATATGCATCTGTGAACCTCAAGTGATCAGTATTGACTCTCATATGCATCATCAATTAGTTCTATTGAGAGTAATAATACATATTTCATTTCCAGCAAAGATGCAGAGGCCATCTCTACCTGAGGCTTCATTCATGTTAAATAGATTTAGTTTCTATACAGATCAGTCTGCAACTCGTGTGTTTCCATTCTTTATCCAAAAGAAGGTTATATTCTTGATTAATAAATTAATTTTATGATTTATAAAATGCCTGAAAATGTCCCGCAACATTTCCAAAAGTTTAAGGTGAAGTCTTCAAATTACTGGTTTTGTCTGACAAACAATCTAAAATCTTTGCTGCTTTTTGCAACATTAAAAAACAGCATATATTTGTTTCAAAAATTACTTCAAAGATTAAACAATTAGAATAGTTGCAAACTAATTTGCCGAACCATAAACTTTCCTTAAAGCAGGGGTAGGTAGTTTCATTATGGCTTCGTTGGGCAAAAACCTCATAATGAACTCTGAGCATATTGTAATTCAAACCAGACTGCTGCACCTCCTTTTGCCTTCGTTTTCAGGCTTTTAGCAGATCTAATCTGTGACAGAAGACTTTAGCCAATTACAGGTTATTTCAGAGTTAGGGCATTCCTATCTGCTCTACAAATGCGGGTGTGCATTCACATTCCTTTGATTTAATGGTGGAGAATCCAGCAGAAAAAAAGTTGCCATTCGAAATAACTGCCTGTACAACAAAGCAACCCCAAAAAACAGTCGTTACAGAAAGAGTGCCCACTTTAACTGAATGTTTTACCTCTAAACACACTCCAGATGATTTTTCCCTTCTTCTGCTTTACAGCACACTCGTATATTCACCATGCATATTTAGCTAAATATCATATACTAACAAAGAGTTTGCAATGCATACTTCACTGTCATGCTAAACCAAAAAAGTGCCACAAATCAATGTATTGTGAATATTTTCCAACTTTTATTTTGGGTTTATTTATGAGTTTGGTACAAGGTTTCACGAGAGTCAACATTTTGTGGTGAATTTAACGCTGGCTGTTGCTACAACAAAAACTGTAACGTTGAAATATGAGCATGGCATTGATTTCTGTCAGTTTATAGCAACAATAGCGATAATGCTACCAGGAAACGTAATGTAGGGAAAGGCAAAAACCTTAATACTCAAACAGGAATATTGATAATTTCTTCAGTTTTGATTCCCCTTCCTAATCGCTCCTTTAAGGTCTGATTAGATGGGGGGAATTGCACATTACATTAAGGTAAAGTAAAATGAATCTTTGCAAAGTGATGGGCTAGAAGGAGTAAATTAACAATTTTATGTTAACACATTATTTTAGGAGGTCTCCGAACATCCTCCAGTGTCTGTCAGTATTGTGGGAAAGCCACAGTATAGCTGCCTTTTGTTATGAAATGCAGGGGATGGTATGATTCTAGCTTTGAAGTCAGCACTGCTGCTCTGCCAACCAGTTTGACCAAATCATTTGCAAATGTTCCTACGCACCAAAAGAAGAAGAAAAAAAAAAAACATATTCATCTTGTACCGATTTAAAATGGCTCCAAACTATCTGGACCTTCTCACGGAGAAGACAATAACGTACAATTTCATACTTATAAATAAATTAGCATCATGGAACACTTTTCACATTTTACATTGATTTTTTTTTTTTAACAGTCATTGTGCAGGTTGTTCAAAACAGCCTTGCAGTGGTTTTACAATTAAAAAAAAGTGCAAGAAAAGAGCTCCTCGATAACGTCGTGTTGTTCTGTATGATTTTGTTAATATTACTTGTGAAGGTGATACGGTGTTTGTAATTTCTGACTGAGGAGTAATACATTGATAAAGGCTATTTAATTCAGTAATACAACTGTTAAACGGCAGGTTATCTACAGATTGATGGATTCAGTCTACAGAAGCTTTTCCATTATTGTCATGTCTTCGCAGTGCTCATTTTAGCTCCTGTCTTCTGTCCCGAGACATTACTGTCATTTGGAGATCATGCTATATGCATTTCTCCTGAGTGTTTGCAGTCTCGTCCGTGAAGGTCACATATAGAGCCGGGTCCTTGGGGCACATTGGAAGCTCTTTCAGAGTCCTGTCCTCTAAATCACTTTGTGAAACTCCCCTCTGAGGCGCCTCCACCTCCCGAGGGCCCTGTAGCGTCTGTGCAGCTGGCGGACTGGTGCCGCCCTGCATCCCAGCTTGAAATGAGCTCCTGGTGTTCCCCTCAGACGGGTACAGGAAGGTCTGTGAGGTGCTCACCATTTCCCGCAACTCACGTGACTCCAGTGATGGAGAGTCTCGAGAGACGATTGAGGAGGAGAAGCGCCCCTCTGCACAGCGGAACTGCCCACCGTTCCTCCGGCCCCGCCCGCCCATTTTGCAGAACAGACACTTGATTTTCTCCATCAGCTTGAGGACTACTGTCTTTCTGAGCAGGATGTAGATCCAAGGGTCCAAGATGGGGTTGACGGAGGCCATGCGGATGGCCAGCAGGTCGAAAGGCTTGTCTGACTGGTTTATGTTCAGCTGATTAGCAAAAATCCTCCACTGGTGACATAGAAGAGAGAAAAAACAGGAGATAAGTTTAGGAACTTACTGTTTGGTTGTCACATAAAAGAACATGGAACTACAAGTGCCGAGTCATTTTGAACAAGGGTTTTTATAAGCCCAAACTTGTCAATACTTTGTTTATAAAAGTCAAGTAATTGTGTATTTCACATATTCCTACATGGTTGGCATGGAACACTCAGATCTGAACTTCTATGCAACCACAGCAGTGTGGGGATGGCAAGAGGCCAATAAACACATAGTTCTCATCATCATTAATCATAGGTCAGCCTTTGGCCTTTGTGTTTCCCCAGGGTCTAATTAACTGTCATCCTCTCACACAGCCAGAGTCACTACAGCTTTAATGTTCCACATTTCATCTTTAAAGGATCTAAGTCTAAAACAATATCCACATTTTGTCCAAACTGGGCCTTTAAAGCAACATTAGGCTATTCCAGAATTGGTATTTTTGTGCTGGGAAAATGACAGTCCGATAGCTGAGTGGACGTGCTTTTGTTGATAAGCAGTCAGCATCGAAACTCTGACAACAACTTCTAAATTCTCTAAAACAGTCAGCGGTAGTTGTTAAGTTTCTAAAATGATTTATACGCGGTAATTGCCTCTAGGCCCCTGAGGGCTGGTTGGCAAAGGGACCCGTGGACCTATCCTTTACTCTTTTCACTGACTTCGGCCCCAAAGATGCAGAAAAGCGTACGAGTCATTTTGCACTGCACGAGCAAACACCTGCGGAAATCTCACGGTCCACTGACCCCTTTGCTCTGCTGAAAGCAAAAATAAGCAAACTCTCAGGGACTGTTTTCTGAAAATAACGCATGAAAGTTAAAACTTCACATTTCTAAAGCACATTGTTTACCTCCCATACTGATACTGAGTGTGTAAATTATGCTCTTTAAACGGCAGATTAAGGGAGCGTTCAAGATCTCACTTGTGTCTCGGAGAAATGCGTCATCCAACCACAAAGATCTAAAAGGGGAACACAAGTTTTGGGTAGCATATTATTATTAACCACCTCCTGTCTGTTTGTTATTAACATCTTATTCAGGTAAAATCTGTTATAAAGGCGCACAATCTTTTTGTTTTTGATTAATTCCCTATTCATTAGCCTAC
Source organism: Plectropomus leopardus (assembly GCF_008729295.1). Classification (NCBI taxonomy): domain Eukaryota; kingdom Metazoa; phylum Chordata; class Actinopteri; order Perciformes; family Serranidae; genus Plectropomus; species Plectropomus leopardus. The sequence continues at coordinate 7,509,582 of NC_056482.1, forward strand.
TTTATGGTGAATTTAGTTGTTTTATTTTTTAAGATATTTTTGGGCGTTTTTGACTTTAATTGATGGGACAGCACATGTGTGAAGGGGGGAGAGAGGAGGGGGGGGTAACATGCATCAAAGGGCCGAGGCTGGAATCGAACCCGCTGCGGTGAGAACACAACCTTTACACATGGGGCGCCTGCTCTATCTACAGAGCCACCAAGCGCCCCAGAATTTAGCTGTTGTCTTTATTTTCTTTAGTTGTTAGTTGTTAAAAGTGACTTTTTGCGCTTAAAATCAGTTGCGCACAGCCTGGTATGATACTTACCACTAAAGGTATGGAGCATATGAGAACCACAGCTGAGGTAGCAATAAGCAGGATCACCATCTGGATCTCTGCTCCAGCTAATCGTCCGAAACTCCGTCTGCGCCTGAGCTCGGCGATGCGCCGCTGGTCCGTGCCCAAGGACGTGCGGCGGATGAAGCGCTTGTGCATCAGGATGAGAGCCCCGCACACCATCACGTTGCACATGACAGTGGCCAGCACGATGACTGAATTCACCCCCGCGTACATCAAGTTAAAAGCCGCGACTGATGTTTTGTTGTTCTGCCAGTCTATAAAACACCAAGTCCCCGGTTTCTGGAGCTTCACCTGCCCGAGTCCCAGGATGGGCAGCGCGCAAAACAAAATGTTGGAAATATAAATGGCCAAAAGAGTCAACGCGGCGAGTTTCTGGTTGACGTACTCGTTGTAGAAATACGCATGGTTTATTGCCAAGTATCTCTCCACTGACATTGCAAACACAATGCTGAGCTGGACCAAGAAGAAGAAGAGCAGGATGAAGCCGGAGTACTGGCACAGCGGCGCACCTCCCGGCCACGCGCCCTTCATGTATGTGGCGATGGTGACAGGACTGGCGAGCAGGGTGCCCAGGAGGTCTGTCACAGCCAGGCCACACACAAGCGTGTAAAAAGTCGTTTCTTTTTGTTCCTTTCGTGATATCCGCAGAACCACAATCGCGATGACGTTCCCCACCACCCCGAAAATGAACATAATCGCCGGGATGGTGGGCGGTTGAAATCTCCCCGCTGCCGCCGTGTTGTTCATACCTGCTGCGACTTTTTTCACTGATTCACACTAAGCAAAAGCTCCCCTCTCACTTCCGAAGTAGTGACACTTTCCAGTAATGCACATTCTCCAGCATGGGGCAAACCCATTGTGTCCAAATGCGCCTTTTACGCACAGAATTAAAACTCCATAATCCAGCCCAGTTGTTGATGAAAACACGAGTAATTCACACGGTTAAGGTGTTTACTCTGCGGTTTTTGGTTTGTAAAGCGATGCTCCGAGACTGCGAGCTGCGCCTTACGTTGTTGTCACTCTCAAAACTGACAGAAAAGTTTCCTCTGAGGCCACTGAAGGCGGCTCCTCCTCTCCGTTTCATTTAACCAGTGAGCTGTTTGAGAAATAGTGCAGCCGAGCAGCAGCAGCGTGGCAGCAATTGTGAACGAGGTGACAGTTCAAGTATCACTTCTGCATTATCACTGAATTTATCGCCACCACCATCATCATCTGTCAGTTCTTCAGCAAAGTCATAACTGTCAAACAATAGCAAAGCATTTATCGATAATGCTGCACGTAAAGCACGTAGAAATAAACACGCGTGTAAAATGAAGTATAATTTAGAGGTACTTGCACCTTACAAGAATATTTCCATCAGATATTTCTACTTCCTACAAAGGTTGGACCAAGGAATTGTTTCGCAAGTCACAAGTATGGTCTCAAGTCTTTACACTTTAGTCTTCAGTTTTAATTTTCGAGTCCTAAACAGTCATTTTGTGGTGTTCAATAAAAGCAGCATACTTATATTAAATTCACAAAAATCATTATTAACTGCAGCTCACTAACTTTAGTTAGTTTTTTATTTAGGGACTGTTTGTTTATTTATGAGGAGGGAGGGCTGGTGTCAAAAGGGGAAGGCATGCCAAATCATTTTTTAAGCACTCGGAAAGGATATGATTTTTTATTTTGGCGTAAGAGAGGGGCATGAAACCTTAAATGGCTGTATTTTGCATTTATTTTACTGCAGTTTTTTAAAAAAAATAAATAAATAAATATTTTTTGAAAGAAAGCATGCCTTCCCAAATTTTTTTAAAAAGATTTTTTAAATAAAAAATATTTTAAAATTTATGTTTTTTTGTAAGAAAATAAGTCCCAAACCCATGCCTTCCAAAATTTGCAAAATTAGTGTGCACCATTTTTCATAGCCAGAAACTGTAAAAACAGAAATTATTGTCCATGAACACATTATTTTGGACAAACATAATCAAATTTAGGCTCAAATTAGTGATTTTTAATTAAAATCACTGAATTCTACATGTCATGCAAGATTTTGCCAAAATTTAGGGTTAGCACCAGATAACCACCATGCACAACAAGAGTGACAAAGGAAGGGTTTTATCAGCTTTAGGATTTCGTCTTCACCTTTTAACTTTCAGACATCAAAGGGTGCATTTTTAAAATCTAAAACTAATTTATGGTTGAGTGAGGTTCATGCATTTTTCCCAAGTCACACAGGTTTCAAAGGTTTAAAATGCATGTGAAAAATGTCTGAATGCAGAACAAAAACCGATGATGTTCCAGGTTTCAAAGGTTTTATTTTGTTTCCCATACCAGGAACACAAAGTTCTTCAGTATGTGAACACACCTGCGTCATCTGCTTGTACTTTTTAGCTTGCGGTAGCTGGGTGTCTTCACCACCCTTTTGCATCTTGTAAACATCCCCCTGAGTCAACTTGAGAGACTGCAAAGTTTCCAACCAAAAGCTCAATGTATTTATGAATTTTAAGTCGGTTTTAAAATTTGTCGAAAAGGAAGTTTTCATTTTAGGTAGCGTACAAACACAACAGTGCTGCCGCTTTTCTTTTGCTTTTTTTTTTTTTTGGATTTGGATCATGCTCCACAAAAACAGCTGCAGCAGATAAATATCTAAATGTTTGCAAGGACATTAGTCAGGAAGTTGATAGTGTGCGTGAATTAAACAAGACCCAACTGACAAATCAATTCTGTTAATTTATGCTTTATAAACAGGATGTTAGCATTGGTACACCATTACAAGGTGGCGTGATCTGTGGTGTGCGCTGAAAATGTGTCATGTACTCCACCAAACACAAACTGAAACCGTCACTGGGGCGCCACTTCCTCTGACCTCAGGGTGAAGTTTTCTCTCTGACAAAGAGGAAGGGGAGAGACTTTCATAGCACTGAAACATTCTCCTCATCAATTTGGACATTTTAGCGTATTGCTCCAAAATCATATCATATTATTTGCTGAGGAAACTGGTGGCATGAGGCAGAGGTGATGACATTACCAACACGTTTTGGATGCCATTTGCAAACATTGAAATCTCTCAATTCTGTGCACTTCTCTCTAATTTTTTTTTTCTAATTTTTCAATCAAATCAGGAGGCATTCATCAATATCTGAGTCAAATTAGAGCTGTCATCTACTCAAACCGTGTCTCTGCTATTTTTCATGTCACAGACAGTTTTTCATGGACCTCTTTAACCCTTTGAAACATCACTTTCTTTGTGCTGCTTTCAGACAACAAGTATTTAAACCTTTAAACCCTGAGCAAATTGATTACTTTAAATAAAATGGGGGGAAATGCAATAAGCAAACAACAACAAAAAATATAAGAAATTGGTGAATTTAGAATTTTTATTCATTCATTTATTTTTAACTGAAAACGTCCAGGGAAAAAAAAGATAAAAACTTGGGCAAACTATAATTATATATGTAAAATTGTGTTACAGGATTGTTGTCATTTCTAATCACTTTTCCAAGGTCATTTCCTATTTTAAAATTTTTAATATTTTCTCTTTTTTTACAGTCATTTTCAGGTTATTTTCTTATACTTTTTACTAATTTCTTGCTAATTTTTGGTTTAATTTCATCTTCAGTTGCTCATTGATGTTATCCCATGTTTTTGAAAGAAATCAAGCCGATCTGCTCTGGTTTCAGAAAGTGATACAAACCTCTTCTTTGTTTGTTGCGCCTCCGTACTGAGCTTTGATATAAATCCTTCAAGAACTATCAACTATTTTTGCCAGAGAAGTAGAAACACAGATGCTGGCATTTGCCAAACATGGTCATTTCCTAAGCACAACCATGTGGGGTTTTTGTGCCTAAATCTAACCAAACATTAACCACAGTGATGTTAAAAAGTTCCAACATATCCACGACATAATAATGAACAAGTGTAACTTATGCGTGGTTTGTAGCAATGCACAATGCCAGCGTTCTTTCTGGCAAGTGGGTTTAGGACCTTCATAATATACGTAATATATGGATTTATTTTGGTCCTCTCTTATCTGATCTTATCTGCCTGAATTTTTCCCACCAAACTTTGCTACCTCTCTTAAGCACAAAGTAGCTCTGGTTTGCATCTAGATTCTGGATAGTCGAAATAAGCACATCATGTTGAGTACTGGCACCATGCAAGTATATCATTGCATATACACTGAAAAAACTAGGATTTAAAATCTGCTTTGTGTATTTCTCATTATCTGAGTATTTTATATTTACATGCCATTGCCTTTAAATTAACACTTCCTTAACGCAGTATAAGATTTAAGTATATTTTCTTGAGATCTGCACTTAAATCACTGAATGTCATGGCAAACTGGCAACTGTCCCTTCTTAACATGTTTCAGTGCGAGCGATGGGGGACAAAATCCCACAGTCTTTGTTTTCAATATAAAAATAGAGTTTAAAGTTCTGCTGAATCTAAAATAGGTTTTCAGCAAATTGAGTTTGATCAACTCTGATGTAACAGTTGGAATTCTTCCAAAGTAAAAGTGTCTTTACAACCAAACTCCCTCTTTGTGTTTCCTCAGAGATGTTTTGATGTTGAGCTGCCGTGGGGGGACATTAGGAAAAAAGCCTTTGGTACTAAAAAAAGACCAACATTTGTTTTAGATTCAGACTGCTAAGGCCTCATATTGACTTAAGGGAAACCTCAGGACATTTTTTTCTTGTAATGCAGATTTTTTTTTTTCTTCATTACTTACACTGTAATAACTCTTTTTTCTGTCGCACATTTATCACACTTGAAATTGCCTGACAGGAACTTCTGCAAAGGTTAGATTCAAGTTCGGAAAGTCTTTTTTTTTTAAGCCTATAAAAATAAAAAGTTTCCGTGGAAAACTTACTTGGAATCATTCCTTTACATGGTAAAGGCTATTTACAGAATGTTTTTTTTATCATGTTTTTCATGATGCTTATACTTTTTAAATCATTTTTAAAATTGTTTTTTTGTGTCTGATTAATAATGGCAATTTTTGATTTTGTAATTTTATTTCCCTTCAGTAGCTGCCCCACCCCCCAAAAACAAAATAGGCAACCAGGTGGTGCAGTCTGGCTTCCACACGTTTTGGCTTAACACAACATTTAACTGTTGAGGCACGATGGCGGGCAGCAGGGAGAAAAATCGCCAAAACAATAACTGTATGCAAAACAAGAAGCATGACGTAAGCTCAGGGACATGTCTGCTGCGGCTCGTTCAAATTAGTCAGATATTTTAGGTGGGGTAACATGTTTGCGTGCTGCAGGCGTAGAGAGTTTAAAGTTGCACAGGAATCTTGGGCATGACCTGTTGATAGTTTTATATGATTTTGTGGGTATTCAGTTGAATAACCACTCTATGGAGCTGGCACGAAACAAAAGGAAAAATCAGAAAAGACGTAAGGTTGTCAGAAGAGAAGAGAGAAGTGTGCTCTGATCAGTTACACTGGCTTAAAATAACACAGACGTGTTTACAGAACGCCATGCTGCACCTGTGGACTGAGAATCCCGACAGCAGATTTAATTGAACAGTTAACCTCTGAGCAATGCACAAATATTCACGGGAGAACACATTCTCTGTTATTTATTTTAGCTAAGGGCATAAAATATGTGGCCATGTGAAAATCTGTCAGCCTTTCCAGCCCTTTGCAAACAAAATTGCCTCATAAAACTGCGAGAGAGTAGGTCAAGTCCACATGACTCACCTTGCTGGTTCATTTCCAGTAATCCCAGTGGGTAGAGTGATTCCCAGTGTGACACTGCTGGTGCGTTTCTATTTTATTGATGATGTCATGACTTTTCTCTGCTCCCAGAAGTGAGTGAAAACACAGACATAAAGTTCTCCATCTGTCGGGATAATAGCTATTTTTTCTAAGGCCCTGTCCTCATATACAGATATTTTTGAGAATGGATATTTTGTCCACAATTATAAAAAATAATAACCTTTTGTTTTACAAAATGTCTCTGTCCACACAAGACAGCAAAAAAGACTTGCTGGCGTAAACCATCTTCAGCAGTCTACCTCATCAAAAAGGTGGTGAGGGATACAGGCTGACATTATCTTTTCAAAACACCTACTGGAGAGTTTATGCACATATATTAGTACCAACAAATGTCCCTTAAATTAGTGTAGGGGGTTCTTTTTGTAGTTTTTATTGTGTTTTATTGTGGGTTTTTTGTTTGTTTGTTTGTTTTGTATTGATTTGTTTTGTTTTTTCCCCTTTTCTTTTGTGAACGATATTTTCCTTTTCCTTTTTGAAATAATCATTTTCAAATGCACAAATGGAAAGTGTTATTCTATAATTTTAGCATCTGTTAGTTAAAACAAATGTTTGCAAAAAACAAACAAACAAACAAACAAAAACACCTATTCCAGATGTCATCGCCATTGATTCTTGTTCAGTGAAGGAGCTCGCTAAAACAATCGACCGATGCTCTGGACATACAGAACTTTCCCTCCAGTTCTCATCGACAACAATCTCACTCTGAAAAGTGCCCCGCCATCTACTGATTTGACCAGATCTGATCTGAAAAAGTAAAAGTTTTGAAAAAGCTGCAACTTAAACAGCATTTTAAAATATTTAAAATATTTTTTAAAAATTTAATGACCTTAAACTTGTGGACAAAAGGCCAAAACATAGAGGATAATATCCATTTCTAAGAAAATATCTGTATGCTTGTAAACAGGGCCTATGTTTCATCAGAAAGCCTCAACTAAATGTTAATATTGCAATTTGAACTTTGAAAACACATGCATTAGGTCAAATTTGTAAAACTGACACCTAACAAATATGAGTGTCTGAAGAAGATTTATTTCAATGTTGTTATATCTACACTTGAAGCATACATACTGTTATTGTTGAATTCGGACTGTCTTGAATATGTAGAGGAGAAATGCCGATACCACAAGACAACTCCTTAAACGTTCCTGGCCTGGGAAAACCAGAGACATATTTGAGTTCCCCAGAGAGGTATAAGCACCAAGCCCACCACTCCTCACCAACCCCTCCACCTCCATTCCCCTCCGCATCTCAACTCAGATCCACTTTATGGAGTAGGGTCATGTGTGAGTCAGATCATGTGACAAAACCACAAATTTTCTGCTAGGTCGGCCTTCCCAGGGAATGTATGAAAACACCATAAAGAAATACATTAGCTGCTGAAGTGCACCTCGACTTTGTGAGAGCTCGCACAACATTTATTAACATGTTTGTGATTAAAGAGAAAATCAGTAATTAGTTTCGTAATGGTGTGAATGTGCCAGCGAGTGTGGCATTGTCTTCTTCTCTCCTACATGTGCGGATCTGTATTTTGTTGTTTATTTTACTGTTGCGGTCTATGACTATGCATGTTTTGCTCTCACACGGTGTTGAGTGCCAACAGGTTGAGAGTCTTATTAAAGCTTAAAGATCCTCTTTATTCTAAATAAGGGAACAGATCACTGAAAGGCAAGTCCGGATTTGTCCTTACTCTGCTGTCATTTCTTGCATTCCTTAAAATCAAATCCAATATTATTAATGATTCTAAAAGCTATGACTGCACAATTCGGAATCTGCCATTAAAGATGGAGAGGGCCGTACATGGCTGCATCTATGTTTGTGTGTTTGCTCAGAGAAAGTCCAGCTAATCAAACATCCCACACAAACTTCCCATGGCGTTAGAAGGAGTGAACCCTCCAGAGAGTCAGGTTACTCCCCCAGCCCTGTAAAATAGCTTGGAGTAAAGGTGGAATTCATGGGATTGGGGATGTGCTCTGGATTTAACCCCAATAAACATTACAAAAATTCTATCAGCACTAGGATCAGTTTGTGTTCAAGAGATTCAAAGAGAATCTGTAAACACTGGGAAACAACTGATGACAAACAGTGGGAGCTGCTCAGCTGGCTGCAGCCTGCTCGCTTAAGAGAGCGCTACAGGCCTAAAGCATGATTTACTTCACAATAAATTATAGGCCACATTATATATTTACGGTTACAGTCTATGAAGCCAATAAGAGACAACAGTATTTTAATTTTAACAGCCACTGAGCACTTAATATTGAAATATAAACACCACTGAATGCATCGTGCTGAAATATTGGACTTTAAAAACCACCTACCTAAATTTATTTGTTTAATTCAGATACAAATAATTTAATCTCTTCAATATTAAAATATGAAATTTGAGGTTTTGTAATTTCAAAAGCTGAATTTGATCATAACTTCTTCTGTGTTTACAAATTCAAATCCAAAAATGTATGTTTCAGAATAAAAAAAAAAAAAAAAAAAAAGAATCCAGTGGCTCAGATTTGATTGGTCAAATTCAGATCTACAATTTCAAGTTGGAAACATTGAAATCGCAACATCCAGGTTATCCAGGACAGGACATAGGCCTGAAACCAGCCTGAAACCAATCAAACAGACTTCTGGCCTATCAGAGTCCCATCTGTCAGTTATGTGATCCAAGCAAGCAGCTTTAAAATTGCAGCTTTAGATTATGTTATTTATGAACAGTAGAATGTGTCTGATGTTGCTCTTTGAACATTTTAAACTTTTCATCTTATCAATTTTTAAAAATGCTTGTGAATACCGCAGTTTCACATCCTGTTAACATGTTGCACTATACCGTGTCCAAATTAAATGTGATTGTGACCTTTCGACATTCTGATGTGGTTGCGTGAGGACATAGTGACGATCAGATCAGATCGACTGTGTCATCTGCAGCTACACTGAAGTGAGAAACAATGATGACAGAGCATTTTGGGTTATGTTAATCCTGAGCATCCAATGGCAAATTATACTGTGGGGACAATGTTTTAAGTTATTTAAAGGAAAAGGACACAGTTTATCTGTTATTTGACTGTGAGGTCTTCAACCCCTATATTTAACTTTTTTTAAAGTGTTTTCCAGCAGTCCCCTTTCACTTTTGACCACTCTGTAGTTTCATACAGTGATACAGGGAGCATGTCCATGGCTTTGTCGATTGTTTTTTGCACTAATTATTTTCTTTGCCATTAGTTTTACTTGATTGGTGGTAGTTTGGGTATTTGTTGTTTTTAGTGATAAACTGATGTACCCAGCGTTGTATGCCAATGTGAATATTTATGCATAGTTTGGAGGCTTTATTAATAAGTCTTGGTCACCAGCCAGGAAAACATAACCCTGTGACTTTGAATGAAACGCTAATCTCTGCATTTAGAAAGGACCTAGGCACATTTTGGAACAGGGTCAGATGTTGTAAGAATGTATCCCATGATTTCTTACCTGCTTTTACACAAGCTGATATATTGGGGTTTTTTTACAATTCAAAGTAAATGATTAACACACAGCAATCTGATAACATTAAAATCCAAAGCTAGGATTTCATGATGCAACCAATACCGGTTTGTTTGTCCAATGAAAGAAACACCTGGAAAAACTGTGATATTAATGTTTAACTATTTTGAAACAGAATAATGCCCTTGCAAAGCCTATTATTTTGCCAATAATTTACCTAAGGATTTGTATTCATGTAAAAAACAACTTTAAATTAAAAACAAAAACTGTGATCACTAATGTACAAAGGAAAAAACAATATCAGCTACTTTTTTAAAATGATCTTTTTCTTTTGTATTGGCAAGACTAAAACAAATTGCAAAACAAAGACCACAAATTGAAGCCATGACTTGGCTTCACATGCATCCTCTGTAGGTTTTAGTCCCTAACCCAGTTTACATTTGCTTTTAAAATGCATCTCAGGCGATCAGATCGCAAGTGAACAGTGCTAAATACAAGTATAAATGACCATTATTGTGATGCAATCACTCAAACCACCTGCTGAGGTGGTCTGGATCATATTTGACATCTAATTGTCCTGATGCGTCCCCAGCAAGGACAACAGAAAAACAGGGACTCCCCAAAAACATGATTTTTTTTTCACCCATGGTGCCATACATCTTGTATCACTCAAAGTGCTGGTGCCTGATTCATGTTCTAGTTGGCTCACGTTAAAAAGCTAAAACAAAAATAATCTACATATCAATTTCCTTAATTTCAAACGTTTAAATGCTTGTGAAAGGCATTTGAACACAGCACAAGAAAAATGATCTCAATCTGGGTTTCAAAGGGTTAACCCCAAAATAAATCACGCCCAAATGTATCTTTTCGTGGTCATCGACTTCCAAAGATTCACTCAGATTTTTGCTCCTTGCACTGGTTGCAACCCCAACTTTACTTCCCCGCTGAGTTTCAAATGATTTTGACATGACACGCTGATAAATTTACATATTGACCATCATGATGGCATAGTGGACTAAATTATGTCCAACAACAAAAATCTACTTAAAGAATGACAAATTTTCCAATCCTTAGAAATAAATATAGCCCATATTTTGCCACTCAGACCAACATCTCATTTTCATCAAATCAAAATCATTCAGGATTTTTCCCTTTTTATTCTAACAAAGATGCATGCAGTTTATCATAGAGTATATATAAATATATATATATATATGTATATATTTGCACTCACAGGCTGCAAAACCACGCCCATCTGAGTGAAATACTGCAGGGCATTGTGGTTGTTTTGATGAAAGTACACCAATGCTCGAATTAATGGAGACGAGCACTGATTGTATGCAGTTGGAGTCCAAAGCAAACTAGACAACTTCTATCATAAGTAGGTCATTTACAAGGGTAGACAGACGGATTATGTAAAAACTGTGTATGGGGCCCTTTGACCTTTTAGCAGAAGTGACGTAAAGTGTAACAAAAATTTGAACACATGTGGTCAGCTGGACACGCGCGTGTGAATGGTGTTGTGTCTCAGCTGTCCACCTGTATTCACAACACCGAGATGCACTTTAAAATCAAGTGTAAACAGGGTCGTGGATATTTACAGACAGCTGACAAAATCTGTCCAAAAATGCCATGGTTCTCTCAGCACTTCTACTATAAAGCCACTCAATTACAGAAACAGGAATAAATGTAATTAGTAACTCCCACCCGTGAACAGATGTAACGTTTCTGAGTCGTGACTCATCGCCTAACAGCACCGGCTCTGTTGATGGAACATCCAGCCTGTCCTGTGCTATCTTGGCAACGCATGCTTAGAACGGAGACCAGTTTTATCTTTGCCTGCCGCAGTGTGGAAGAGTGGCTCGTGTTAGTTTGTGTGTACGTGTGCTTAAAGATGAGACCCAGAAGTACTGCAGGAGGCAGACCAAACTGTCACACATCTGACCCGCCACTTGTTTTTCTGGAACGAGGAACTCCTTCCTCACTTCCTGGAGGAAAGAGAAATATGTGACAAGCAAGCATCTTTTTTAGTGTATGTACTTTTCAACTTCTGCTTTATTTTCGACCTTATTTTCAATCTGCGCTTAAGTTTTTCCCCACTCTCAATCAGTACATTCATAAAGAACCTCAGACACTTATGGCTATAATTATGCTCATCAGCTCGACGCTCAGGTGCGGTTTTAACATAAGCTTTAGAGGAACAAGTCTCGACAGTTGCAAACTATTTCCCTCCGGCGGCTTGAAGAGCAAACATGAAGTGCTTCACGTCCCACAGCTTCCACAGTATTTTTGTCTGTGTGAGACTGGTGAGAGAGACAGAGGCGGGAAAGATGCATTGTAGAATTGAAAAAATTAAGATGCATGCCAAAGCTTTTCATGCACCTTTCATCCCAAACACAGATAAGAGTTGTTCTTCACTTTAGTTCACCCAGAATCCAACAGGCCTCAGTAGACACCAACTATGTGACCAGGTGACCTTGTCTGACCCTGTTGTTTACACTGCTGCAGCATGGCTATCATTTTGTATGGCGCTGCAATTCTTAGTTGTGGTGAGGTTTTTTTCTCCCAAATGCTCCAAATCAAAACTCCATTGGTGCGACTAGATTTTAAAGTTACTTTGAAAGGGAGGCTAAATGTGACCATTTTAAACTTTTTTTATTAAATATAATATAATGTGACAGTGGTAGGAAAATTGAAAAGGCAATTGTAAGTAATGAGTAAATTGCGAATAACACAATAGCAGATGTAATTTCTCACATCACTTGTTACTTGCAATGGCGCGTATATCATCTTCCTGTTGGGGGACACAGTTCTAACAGGGGAAAACAAAAGTGCTGCCAAAAGTACTGTTATTATTATTGTACTATTATCAGATTCCTTGTGATGTGGCCAGCATTGTGGACAGAAACTCTGAGGTGTTTTGGACTTTTTCAGCACATTATAAAAACACCACGATAATACAGATATTAATAGTCAATATAATTGTGATATCATTTTCATATCTGAACAGCTCCACTGGAAGTGTTTAATGACACCAACAGCTAATGTTAGCTTGGCCCTAAGCTCTCTGAAAAAGCAAACCTACTGGAAGCTAATTTGCACCTACATAACATGTAAATAATAATTTACTGAAAAGAATTTTACTTTTTGGTAAAGACTAACCACTCAAGCTAACACATCCTACAGTTACAACATAATAACTGAATTTCAAATTGTAATCCCTTATACAACTTATACTGAAGTAATCACATTACTGTCATGTGTAACTCTCCAGCACTGCCATCGGTTGTACTTGTTGTCATGGCTACACATTGTCACTATGTGGATAGCGTCACTGCCAAACTCAATTGCGTTTGTGCTCCACCTGAACAAAGAGCTGGAGCGCCCTGTACAGTCCTGGAGCTGGATGGTCCAGTACACCATGACGACAACAATTTTTTTTTGTGGTATGAAGATATTTCTGGAAGCTCGACATTTGCATAAAGAATCTGAAGTATATCAAAAAATACCCTCCTACCCCTTAAATTGGCTTTTTTTTATTTAAATGAAAATCATTAAAGCGTCCGACTATAAATAATGTTTTAGTGATGTATTCCCCCTCTAAACTGAGCAACAGATGTTACCTCTGAGAGAAAGTCAAAGATTTACTTACTTTATATCAGATTTTAATGAGACGATCATTAGTCTTCAGCAGCGGGCGCTGGCATCTGTTATGATACCACAGTGCCACACCTGTCCTCTTCTGCATTCCTTGACAATAAATGCGCTCTGATGAAGACGGTTTGAACTACACAACTCTGCTCCACATGCCAGTTAGACACGACACAGACAGACAGTTTAAAAATGTGCACAAGTGTGCATGTAGATAAGTGTGTGCATGTCGGCACGCTTTTGTTTGTTTCATGTTCTCTGGCAATTTTTCTCTCTCTCTCTCTTACTCAAGTCAAGCACTCACCAACCACTTTGGGAACGTTTCCTTATTGGAGCATTTTTATCCCTCGGGCATCCTACAGGTTTCAAAACAAAATGTAATAGCTGCTTCTACCTACAAGGACACAAAGGGACCTTTGTCTGAATAAACTGGCACTCAGCTACAACATAATCACTTTAATTTTAAGACTCTCCCCCAGGGTTTCCTCAGGCACACATTGGGCTTTTCACACATTCATCAACTAGCATATAAAAATAAGCCTTTTTTTTATTGACTGACAAGCTGCATAAAAGCAAGAGCATCAATCTAGGCCACTTTATTTGGCTGTTTCACTCTTGTTTTGTTTGGGGGATTTTTGTGGTTTCTGTGACATGAGTTTGGACTGTGGTTACCGTCTCCAGTAAGTTGATGTACTCAAGAAAATTAAGGGAGGAATAATGAGCCAAGTCTACTTTATAAAAAAAAAAAAAAAAAGAGTAGTCATACGACTTTTCTTCAGTCCACAAACACAAGATGTGTCTTGTTGGTATCTTCTGATTACCAAGTTACTGTTAAATTATTATGTTTTATGTTTTTTTTTTTTTTTTTTTATTTTATTATTATTATTTTTATTTTTTTCAAACATGCAAAAAAGAAAATCAAGAAATTATTAAATAAACAAGAAGACAGACAAAAAAATGTATTTACAGACAATAAATATTACACATACAATTATACAAACAATTTGTTATTACTTTCAGAATTTAACTTGAAAACAAAATTTGAGCCAAAGACAGAGCTTGGCATATGAATACAGACTGAAACTGCATCATATATATATATATATATATATATATATATATATATATATTTAATATACATTATTATATATATAGAGATATGTTAGAAATAGATAGATGTATAACACACTGAGCCAAGGGTGTGAACCCAAGTTACGTGTCTTGGATTAAAGTCGAGAAAATCAAAAAATACTTTAAGATGTCATTTATGCAGGAAAAATACAATGAAATGTCGTATGGAAAACCTGGAGGTCAAAAATTATAGATCATATTTCATAACATCATTTTGACATTGTTAAAAGTTGCAAAAAACAGGAAGCTGGAGCAAATATCAACATCCATCCGTGAGCTAATGTTTATGTAATATTAGCTTAACAGCAAAGTAATGTTATTTAACAAACTTGTTTTAACAGATAAATGTTAAATTTTAAAAAGCATTCATGATTTTTGTTGTTTTGTTTTGTGTTGTTCATTCTAACATTGGCATTGCTTTTATTAAAGAGCACATCATGACTAGAAACTCATAGTTTAGGACGTGGAACTTAACTTGGGACTTGTCAGTCTTAACTTGAGACTTGAGCGCAAAGACTTGAGACTCACTTGTGATTAGCAAAAGAATAACTTGGTCCCCACTCTGACAGCGATGAACATAGATATTTATACTGTGGATTAGATAGATAGATGGAGACTGTGGCTATAGTTTGATAAAAAGATCGGGGTGCATCTGCTACTTACTACAAGCAACAGCTTTCACAGAAGTTTTTTTTTCCCACTGTCAGTATGATGATTGGTTTGCATAGCTTTAGTTTTTCAGAATAATTTTGCCAGATAATCAAGAAATACAATTTAAATTAAAGAAATCAGCATTTTAAGTCATCTCACTTAGTCATTTTTACTTAGCCAATCCCTTCAACTCGTATTAAAGTATTTAAGCTAACTATTTAATACATTTATACCCAAAAACTAAAAAAAAAAGAAAAATCATGTTTTGTCGTCTCCCCTGACAAAATTATTCACATTTAATATGTGGCGTGTGCGTTTTTTAGAACAGGATGTGTCTGTATAGTGAGTTTCGCTCTCGCTGCTGACAGAAAATTGTGTTTATTTGAATGTGGAGGAAAGTTCTGCCACTTTGTACAACTCTTTGACCTCACATCCTAAAATGCAGGTACGACTCCTGTCCATCTGGATGAAACTATGGTCCTCTGGGCAGACATTCATCTTCCACACTCCATTAAACCAAAGGAAAGGGATATAGGTAAAAAATAAGGGGAACAGTACATGATGTGGACTGTGTGGGGACCCTACCCCATCAATCGCTCATTATTTTCCAGCTGTATTGTTTCCAACTTGAATGCCACTTACAACAGAGGAAATAATAACTGCTTCAGTCGAACTAATCGGGTCAAATAAAAGTGATTCACTCCCTTAAAAGCTCCCACATATGAAAATATTGATTTCAATGTTACAGCTTCAGCAGTTTTTGCAGATGAAATATGATATGATAACCGTGCACCTTAATTAATGGGGATGATCCATGTTGCACTATTGAGCAGTTCATCAAATCTTTGTTCCATTATCAGTGAAAAGTGAGGGGGAAAAGAGCCAGGGAGGAGGACATGGACTGAGATGTTGGGAGTGAAAATGCAGGAAGGCAAATGACGAATAGCTCTCTGCTTACATTTGTCTGAATTTAACTGAGCTTAGCAGGAAAATACAGGAAAAATCCTTTACTGTGTGGCAAAGAGAAACATTGCTCAGGCAGCGCTGTGTTTTAATGGACCACACACTTAAAAGAACTAAAGCCAGCGTCTTTAAAAGGCCAGTGGACTTACTCCTGCTGTGGTGCTTCATATTGGTAGTATATGCAAAAAAGTATATATTTTTTTAAATGATACTATTAAAATATACCCTTGTAAGAATCAAGGTTCTTAGCAACAGTCACATGTTCATGCACTAATATGGCTTGCTACGCAACATGGAAGTGGTTGGACAAAACTGGTGAAGCAAAATAAGGTGAATAAAAAGGAGTGGTTAGAGAACACCCACAATCTGTCAAAGATATGGCGTTACATGCTACAAGTCAGATGTGTGTTTATTTTAGTGTGTCCTTTTCAGAGTGGCAGGGGGGCTGTTGGGGCCTGCAGGCAGAGTGATGAAATATTTGCAGAGAAAAACAAAACACTTCCTGTTCGACGCGGGCAGCTCGTACAGGCAGTTTCCTGAGTGTCAGACCAGCTTGGTCAGGTTGAGCTCGCAAACTGACAGGAGCACAAAGCGGAGGGTAAGGCCGAGCAGAGCGCCATCCATCTTCATCGCAGAGCCATTAGACCGGTGTTACAAAAACAGACACTGACTTTGTGAAAAAAAAAACAAAAGGAGTGCCTGGTTTTGACTCAGTGAAAGTTAACTGTGTGACTGGCATCCATGTGTGTCCGGGGTCTGGCGGCTGAGCACTGCGCCTTCATGGTCCATCAAGAAGTTCTGGTGCTCTGTGAAAACATTGCTGGCCCCTTCTTGGTTATGATTGCAGTGTCTCATGTCTGGTGTCACAGACACATGGCTGATCTCCAGTCAGCTTGTGTCAGGGTGAACAGAGGCCACCTGCTTGTTCTTTTACTGAGACTGCGAGATTTCATTTAAAGCTACCTCACTTGCCACATGCTGATGTTTTCTCAGCTGTCTGTAATTAAAGAAATAACATTATGAATATGTTAATTCAGGCCTTGAAAAAATAGATCTAATCTCTCTCTACTTGCCCATAATACTACTGTTTTCGTGTGTGCAACTTGCAGGGCTTGAAGGGATATTTTGCAGATTTTCAACTAGCTTTGTATCAAAACAATGTGGGTTGTATGTGTAGAGGAACTTTGGTAAACTTCCTGCCATGGAACCAGTGCCCAGATATCTCTTTTCCCCCCCAAGGTGAAACTCTGCCATATTAAATAACATACACCATTAGGCGGAGTTTTGCCAGCTGTTGCTCAACCTACAGGCTTTACTTTGGCATTTTCGTATTGCCTGCCAACCACAAAACATCTGTTTACAAGTTGACAGGGCCTCAGACAGAGGGTGACCACAGGTATATTCAGGCATGCAGTATGAGAAAAATAACATGTTTATTTAATATTAGTATGTAAAAAGATGTCAAAAAAAGGTCAAAAGCAATTAATATTCCGTCATGTTCATGCGTGGGATTTTAGGGCGACAGGCAGATATGTGAAAGATTTAAAAAAACCCCTATGTGGTTGGAAATTGAGTTGTGAGACAGCACAGGTTTCACATCCCTGTTTGCAGTGTGATCATGAACCCTTGACCTTTTTGAATATATTCAGAGCCAGACAGCTCCTTTCACACTTGAATAAACGCTGAAAATGATGTGCAGAATTCCGGTTAATTCCGATGAAAACAGGGAAATTGTGTTACTCTGATTTGTCTGTATGTTCTCAGCTATTTTTAAGATCCTCTCATCTCCTCATTCCACTTCCTAAATCTCCTTAATTAGTATAGGATTACTGACTGATTAGAGGCAGTCTTAAAAGCATGTCCTTTTTTCACTCATGCAACTCATAAACTGGTAAATGCCAAGTTTAGGGCAAAATTGTTTAGACCTGTGTCACCTTCACATATATATTTAGAGGTTGCCAAAATTGTGTTGATTTTAAGGCTTAAGTGCTTAATTACATTTAGAATAATAAGTGTAGAACAAACTTGGCAATTCATCATCAGTTCATTTCTTTTCCAGGCAGATTTGAATTTTTTTAAATTCTCTTATCCATTTGATTGGAGCCATTGGCATTAGGCCATAAAACCTGTCCTTTTGTTCATTTCTGTTGCTCCAGTTTTTTTGACACTTATCTTCAATTTCTTTTTAAGTGTATTGAAACAGAATACAAATAGATGGGGTTAAAGGTGATAATGACTTGGATGAATCCCAGCCAAGTGAAAGAAAACAGAAAAGCATAAAGGTTCCAGCTTTTTTCCATTATTTTCAATTTTGGGCCCCTATGGTCCTGAACCAATCACACAGCAGCTGATAAGGAAGCTGTGTTACACATTTGTAGACCTTTGAATTGTTCGTTGAGCCATTAAGTGTCAAATATAAGGCTCCTCTTACTGAAAAAGATGCTCTTGAATGATTTATTCTCCACTCATTTCCTTGCCGTAAATTATTGCCACCTTGTACACTTTGCCATGCCACTAGAGAGACTTTAACATTGCCAAAATTTTCATTTCCTGGCAGTTTGCAATGAGGTACATTCCAGGGCACTGAGGCATACTTTTGTGGCTTGGGAATAGGTCTTCACCAGATTTCTTATAAGAATTGATAGAACATTACAACAACATGATTTATACGGAGGGTACAAAGCAACCATGCCAAGTGTCCCCAT
Organism: Plectropomus leopardus; assembly: GCF_008729295.1. Classification (NCBI taxonomy): domain Eukaryota; kingdom Metazoa; phylum Chordata; class Actinopteri; order Perciformes; family Serranidae; genus Plectropomus; species Plectropomus leopardus. The sequence continues at coordinate 7,528,261 of NC_056482.1, forward strand.
AGGAATCCATGCACGTCACAAAGTTTGTGCAAAGTCCAAACAAGTTGGTATTCCTATTTTTTGTCAATACAGTATGTGACTGCAAATTCCTTTCTGCATACTTAGGATTGTCAACCCCCTTTTTTCCTCCATAAATACCATTATTATTATCATTACATTTTCAAAACCAAATCACCCATTATAGGAAGCTTAATTAGTTGTTTAGACCATCGCTTTTTCTTCACTGTGGGCCTTTGCACACCAAGTGTGTGTTTCCCATCTGAAATTGTGCACATTTAAATATTATGAAATAACTTTGGGGCAGAAAACCGCTCTGTCACATATATATAATCAAACAGCGCTGAGCAAACTGTGCCTTTATTAAGTACAGTTTTTGGATGAAATATTTTAACTTCAAACCAACAATTTAGAGAACAAGAGTCACAGCAAGCTTTAATCTATATGCTAATGTCAGTAGGCTGTGCTCATAAAAACTTTGAAGATGTTTAGCAAGAATAATGTTTAACATCTTTGCCATCTTAGTTTAGCCTGCTAGCATTGATAATTACCACTAAACACAAACTACAGCTGAGGCTGAAATGTCATTAGTTTTTGCCGGTAGGCTCTGTTTGGTCATTAAATTTAAATTTTAATGATGGTAAAAGTTGAATGAAAAATATCACACATTCAATAGAGACATTTAACTAAAGTCTTTATATGTCAACCTCATGATGATGCAAGAGGAGAGCTTAGTGAGTGCCCAAAGTCGTCCTTAGAAATTATAACCATGTAATATTTGTGAAAAAAGTTGTTCAAAAAATGTTTTTAGCAGGCCCCCGGGAAGCATGCCAGGTTTGATGCCCTGAGGCCCATAAAGACTTTTTCCCATTTACTTACTACTGCAAAAAGAGATGTCTGTAAATCAGTGGATAATTTGTCACAACCCCTGCGAAATGACTCGTTTCACAATACAGATTTTAGTCCGATTTAGTCTGATAACATTTTTAAAGTGATTCACATGATTAAATGATTTTATTCCCAATCAAGTTAGCATAGCGTCAACCCGGAATTTAGCCGATAAAATATTCAGTAGCTTTACAGTCACAGTCCAGCGCAAGTGGTTATTACTGTGATTGATCTTATCACTACTTGAGCCATGTCTTAAGATTGAAGAAGTGTTGAAATGTATCATTTGAGGGGGGTTGTGACAAATTATCCGGGTTCAACAGCTGCAACTTGTATCAACAAGTATGTTGAAATTACAGGGAAGGAGATAAAGATTGAGTGTGGGAAGGGATAGAAGGATTTAGAGGACATGATGATGTGAACAAGTACGAGGGAAAAGCAAGAAATAAATGCACGGATCATTAGCTTGAGGTAAATTGACACCATATTGGACAAACAGCCTGAGCCAGAAAACAGCACTTCCTATTAAAAAAAAGTCATTTTCCCAGAGATCAGCAATCACTTTCATCTGGAAACATTCTCATCTTCTTTCCTGGGTAACATAACGGTCAGCAGCATACCTTTCCCAGAAGTCATTGATTTAGGGTTGCTGATTGAATGATCAAACTCTGTGACTGTCTGCCAGGTCCTTAGTCAGATGGGCCATGCCATGAATCCTTGAATACCATAGAATGCCCCAGGAATGAGTCCTAAAATTCATAAATGTGTTTGCATTTTTTTTTTAATTGGTTTTTTGGTTAGATGCCTGAAATAAGGTCTGTGGTTAACGCAAGCTTAAGAGACTTTCACGTTATGTTTTACGACATATAAATTCGTCAGTAATTACCCCACTCGTGAATTTGGAGGCTTTTATGTGTCTTCTAAAAGGCGATTGCCAAGAAGTGACAAGTTAAGCTACAGAACATCATCACACCGAGCATCATTGTGGTAAGGATGTCAAGTCATGCAACTGTAGTGTAGTTTGTTTAAAGCCTAATCTAATGCCAATCTAATAGCTTTTTACATGTGACAATTGCATTCAGGCTTCAAAAATCCTAAACGTGGTGGTCTTTTGTGAAGATTATCTTGCTGAACAAAACGTATGTTTCATTGTTTGCCACAGAGCTTATTTTCTGCAAAAATTCAAAATCAAATGGAAAATCCCATAGGCTTTTTGAGGAGGGAACCAGTGGGAAGCTAAGCTCCATGTTGGCACATGGAAAACCATCATCCCTGTTGCACATTTGCCCTGATAACCAGTCAAGACATGAAAGGGAATGTATGTCCTAGATTTATGTGACACAGTAATAATGTGTAGGTAGGAAGTTATGTTCTGGAATGTACTGCTCAGATATATGATAAAACGGCAACTCATTTCTCCTGGTTCTTTACCTCTGTTTGTAGTTTGTTTATACAAACCACATTCGTGAGAAGTTCAATGACATCATGTGCGCTCATCAGGTGTCTGCTGATTTAACATAGATATTGCTAGTAAAATCATGCATAGGTTGCCGCAGAAAATAAAGCTGCTTGTTTATGATTAAATTCTTGCAGAAATATTGGGGGATATTTTCATGCATTCAAACACCAAATCAGATGACTGATTACAAGAAAACTCTTCTGCTCTTTGTCTTATCCATATAGAGGAACAAGCAGTGGCTTAAAAAAGTGCAAAGACCCAGTCTGAAGGTCCTTTTAGCAGTATGCATCAGTGCAGCTGAAGTGTCCTTGAGCAGGAAACCAAACATCCACTAACAAGCCTGCAGACATCTTTGACTCCTTGTGGAGGAAGACACATGAGAGCAAAGTGGTTCAAACTGTGCTCATGATCATATTTTAACAGTGGTATCATGTAACCACGTAATAATTCTCAGTTATAGTACTTAAGAAGTTTTTGGAAGTATCTGTACTTTCACCTAAAGAGACTGTAAATAACAAAAAAAGATAAATTAATAAAAATAAATAAATAAATCAAACAAAATACAAAATATCAGTATATATGTATGCATACATTTATCTATAGATACACACACACATATACACACTAACATATACACATACATGCCCATGCACACATGCACACGCTCATATATATGCAGACACATACAGAAACATATGCACCTACATACTGTACACATCTACATACATGCACCCATACCCACATGTACCTGCACACATACATATACCTCTACTAAGAAAAAAAACAAAATAAAATAATACACTTTCACTTTTACTCCACTACATTTCCTAAATAAAATGTATACGTTTACTCCATGAGTTTTCCCCTAAGCATCGTAGTTACTTAATACAAAATAGGGAAGGAAAGGAGGAAGAGTTTGATGGACAAATAAAGAAATGGGAGGGAAGGATCAACTTGATCTTATTCTTTAAATCCTTCAAGTTGCAAAAAAAGACTTTGTTTTTCTTCCAGTGTAATGAATGCTCCATAGGTGCATGTTATAAAAAATAAACTTAATAATTCTCAGAAGTCTGACCACTAGCTAACTTTTAATACTTAAGTGCATTTAATATGATAAAATTACTTTTGATACTTAAGAATTGCAAATATCAAATACATTAAGACTTTTACTGAAGTAATATTCTAGTGGGTGACCAAAGTCTTTTTACGGTAACATATCTGTACTTTTACTTTTAGATATTACATTCACCACTGAATATTAACATTGTCAGATAATGATTTAAAAAGGGAATGCTTTAGTGGCTATATTTAGTTCTGAATGGAAATCAAATTGCCTTAATTTCAATAATTGTGAGACGAAAGACCTTTGCAGTCCGTGTTTTCAAAAATTCACAATCTGAGGCAAACCTCTAAAGATACATTTGATCTCTTGTTTCTTTCCATGGGGGGTACCTCCCCAACTATCCCTAAACCTGACCCATGTTTTAAATATGGCACCGCGGCTACCTGTTTAATGTAATGATCCTGTTCGGCTGTTAAATTGCACGCCACTATAATCGTTATCATCGCTGCTGTGAATCCCTAGATAATAGAGAATAAAGGCTAATGTTACCAGGCTCCCAGGAACAGCAGCGAGTTTTGGAGCTTATTGTACATTGTGGCCAAAACATTATTTGCTACAGTTGGAGAGAGGTATCAATCTTCTCATTGAACTCTTGCCAGAAATTAAAAAAAAATTAAAACAGCATATGAGGGGGTGACATGTTACAGTATTTTTTGACTGGAAGCGGTGGCATATTATGCTGTCTTTTTGCACATAACTCACTGTAAGCAGTTGATTTTACGCATTGGTGTTTAAAACAAACTAAAAACAACATGCTAAATAGTGATCTTTAAAGGTGCTGGTAAGCTGATTCTGTTATTTTTGGACAGAGTCAGGCGACCAGTCTCCCTGTTTCCAATCTTTTTGCCAAGCTAAGCTTACTGTCTAATTCTCAGCAACAAAGCAAATAAGCACACCCCCACAAATGTCAAAAAAAGGTCATCATTGAATAATCTAGAAGTAGATTGTGTCGGCAATCTACTGAGCCACTGTTCCTCATTTCCGTGGGAAAGGAGTCAGAGCTACGCGGCACTTTGAATGACCCTGGCAAGACTACATCTGTGATCATGTGTCCCATCCTGACCGAGGACTTCAGGCCAAATTATTAGTGTGTGATCTGTTAAAGATAAATGCTTTCCCAGAGAAAGTGGGGACGTCTAATGCTTCTTTAATTCCACTGAGGGCATGTGTGACTTCTCTGAGTCCACATTTGTGTTTTCAGAATTTGCACCACTGCCCTACTCAGAGGAGTGAGAATCTGTGTGGTATTTCTTCTTCCAACTGTTGAGTGAGCATTTCGTTCCATCTCATCTCTGCAGTTGTCAAGAGCTTTTAAAGGCTCTTTGCGTAGTGGAGTGCCCCTGGAATGACAGATCAGTAGGCAGCTGTATTGTCACACTGGCACCTTTTTGAAAAACAACTCTTTGATACTGCGCACCCCCAAACTAATCCCAAAGTAGTATTTTTCCTTTGTTTATCACATCTGAAAATTTTATTTTCTTACAGCCTCAAACTTTTTTTGGGAAGTGCATGCAGCTTCTTCCAGGCATTGTTTCAAAACCTCTTGCGAGGAAGAGATCCAGAGATCTGCATGGCATTAATACACCATCAATGTGCTCATTTTTGATGCTAAACAGCAGTAGGATAAATTCACAAAAAAACTGAAATAATGGGGACTTTTTTTTTTTAAATACGAAAATTCACCAGCAAAGACAATACTGTTATGGTTTTTATTCTGTTTTTTTCCCACCAAGGAATAATGGCTGTATCAGACATTTTCATCAAGTAACCCACGGATAAACTGTTGTTTATTATAATACCATTTGAAATTACAAGAGACTGTCTTTGTGGCTCTTCTCAGAGACTCGGATGTTAGATGAGAAGTGAGATTAGGCAATTTGCTGACTCGTTTTGGGGGTTAACTTGACAAACTTGCGCAGCTGCCAATGGGTCACATGTGACGTAATGTACATGTTTGATATGCCCTGACCATTTTCGAAAAACATTTCAAAAACATTCCCAAGGATGCTTCCCCCTTGGTCTTGGTCTACAGCTGGCTTTACTCGGTTTTGTAAACACTCTACCCCCAAAAATGCGGTTGGCTTGGATAGGAGATCAGTGCAGCAACAAACTGGCAGTCCTGTTGGCAGAAGACAGTAACACTGACCAGACCTGACCACTGCTGCCACAAAGGCCAGAATACACTCCTCAGACACGACGGCTCTGGCGCAGGTTTTATCAAGTCCATAGGAATGATGAGAGACAACGCAGACAGACAGAGATTGACCCTTGGCATTTAAAAGATTTGGATAAAACATTAAGAAAAACATTAAATATGCCTTAAGAACACCAGTTTAAAAATTAAATAAAAGGAAAGGCAGTTTTATTTGTGTAGCACATTTCATACAACAGGGCGATTCAAGGTGCTTTACAGAGCAATAAAATGTTAAACATAATATAGGATGCAGTTTACAATAAAAGAATAAAGAGATAAGATACTGAAGGACTGGATAGAAAAGTTCCCATTAATTTCTATATTTTTTAAAAAAAAATTCAAAATAAAAATCACCATTTAAAAAAAGCAAAAGCGCAGACAAAAGTTGCAGTAATAAAAAGATCATTTTAAATGATTTGAAATTTAAAGCTTATTAGTCATTACCAGGTGGAGTAAGCAGTGTAAAAAAAAAAAAGGAGCGTTTTTAGCTTTGACTTATAAGTGGTCAGAGTCAGGGCTTGTCTAACATCATCTGGGCTGTTATTCCAGGTTTGTGCTGCATGATAACAAAACGCTGCTTCACTATGTTTTGTCTAACTCTTTAAACGGTCAGCACCAGACCCCCCTAGACACATTTTGAAATCAGTTCTCTGAGTGACAGGTAGCCAGTGTAAGGATTTTAGAACTGTAGTAATGTGGTCATATTTACTAGTTTTTGTCAGCACCCCAGCAGTTTTGAAAGGCCTCCGAACAGACCATTGCAGTAATCGAATATGCTGGAAATGACGGTGTGAGTGAGCCTTTCAAGCTCTTGCTTTGATATTAGTCCTCTGACTCTGGCAGTGTTTTTTAAATGGTAGTTTGCAGATGAAGTTAATTTGATGCTTGAGCTTAACTGACAATGTGTAAAAAGACGTTTTCTCATGTCAGCTCTGGACATGGTCAGGCATTTCTCTATCTGCAGTAAACAACAAGAGAAGTGTTCTCACCTACTGAGAATATTCACTTTGGTTTGGGCGAGGGGTGGTAGAGCGTGCAAGAGAAACAACATGGTGTAACAATATCAGCTTTGGCCCTTACTGACAGAAGATCCTGAATCTTGTCATGTTTCAGTCAGGCCCGCAGTGGCTAATCTGGAAAACCAGAAACATTCCCAGTGGGCTGTGCTGGTTGTGGGGCTGTGTGGGCTGGTGTATAATCAGAGTTAATAAAGTAAATAAAATAAAAAATAAGCTCAGGAGGTTACAATAGATCACCTCGTTGATGGCATAATTATGGTCGATAGTTTACTGCAGTTAATCGCTCCGCCCCAAGAAAGTCCCTGCAGTGAGGGGATCAGGTGTTAAAAGGCGCGATTAAGATGCGAGACATAAAAAGTAGCTAAAGGTCAAAAAGCTGTCGCCGCCAAATGTGTCAAGCTTAACATGTTTTTAATAAAAACAAGCTTGTGGCTTGACATCGCAACAGTGCTAAGAAAGCACCAAATTGGGACGATGACACAGGTAAGCTCGCAGTGCAAGTTCAAGATGCCAGGTGTCCAAAAAAGACATAATGTTGCCTGGAAACCATCGTTCAAGTTTATGAGTCAAGTTAATGAATTGTGTGGTGATGTATAGCCTAACATATACGACTAAGTAAATAGTATATAATAGTATATAACAACAAAAACTGAATGTGAAACACTGCCCCTCAGCAGAAGTAGCCCCTCAACCAGTTAGCTGCTGACACTGAGAGCAAAGTAGGTCCACTATCAAGCACAAACCATGAGCCTGTCACTCCAGAATGGGCAGGTAGGATTCAGTCAGTGTTAATATTATAAAAAGAGTACAGTCTTAACCTGTTTTATATGAAAAGTGCTCAGAAAAAATGTGGCACTTTATAAATAAAACTGAATTGAGTTAAAGATGCTTTATAAAAAACCCTTGTAAAGGGGAGAGACTTGATCTTATACTTATTTGCGTTGAATTGGAAATTTAATTAATGATAAAATACACCATAAATAACAAGGTTATAGACAATAGTGCACTATTTCTGACTTACATACTAGTAGAGCTAAAATTATATATCTCTAGTATAAAAAGGTTGTGAACTAAAGTGGGCTGATCTGAGCCATGAAATTCCCGGGCTAAAAATGTCTTCGGTGAGACATTTTGGTTGCCGTCTTCATGTCATTGACTCTTCTTCTTCACCGCCAGATGTTTGTTTTCTTCCAGTTTCCAGCCTCATGATAGAAATGTTGTCAGCGTCCCCACTGTGAATTCTCCAGGCAGTATTATCTTCAACTGAACGTTACATGGACTTCAGTAGGGAGCTGGCAGTATAAAGTCAGTTTAACCCTTTGAAACCTGAGAAAATTGACCTGATTCCTTCAAGAACATAAGAAGGCAATGAGTAATTTTACAAGAATTGACCAAAAATATTGCAGAGAAATAACATAAAAATTACCTAACTAAATAACAACAAGAAAATGACCTGACCCCTAAAGAATCACTAAAAAAAATATTTCTGAACGGTTACATCATTTTAAATACATAATTATGATAACTATAAATATTGTTTTCAGTAATTTTTTCTGTTTTTTTTCCCCTTTTTTTTTAAATTTTCAAATAATTTTCTCTGTCTTTCTTACTTCTTTTTCAGGTCGTTTTTCTTGTCACCTTTAACTAATATCTTGCAATTTGGAGGACATTTCTTGCCAAGTGGCTCATTGCCTTTTTGCCGTATTTTCATAAATAAATCAAACCAATCTGCTCGGGTTTCAAAGGTTTTTTGCTCTTTTTTTTAATAATAAATGACTATGTATATATTTTGCATTTTAACATGGCCACGCTTCTGTAAATACTTGTTTTTCAGTCCTGTTACTGTGATACGTGTGTGGGTGTACGATCATGTGTTTTCCCAGGTCTCTGGTTGAACCTTCCAAGGTAAACATTGCCGATTAAGGCCATTTCCACAGAAAATCCACAGCTATCAGTATCCCATCATAGCTGTGATGTGCGTTGCGTGCATCTGACCAGAAATTAGTCCTGTGTACACAAATGTGAACACGTTTGCAAAGTGAAATGTGCATTCAAAAGCCTGAGTAAGCTTCTGTAAATACAGCTTGTCCTTCCATGTTCCATGACTGGCTCACAGCTCTGTATAAACATAATGTTTCTGTGTAACCTGGACTATCAGGAAAATCCCATGGAAAGTTTGATGACGTGATGGACGTGTGTCATTGTTTTAGTTCTCTATAATTTAAAAAAAATTATTATAAGTAAAAGTCCTGCATTAAAATGTTGCTGAAGTAAAAGTGAGTAAATAAATATAATAAATAAATAAAATAAATAAATCTAAATCCAAATAATCTTTTGGGGAAAAAAGCACCTAAAAACTCTCAAAATTAATTTTAATTTTTTTTTTTAAAAAAAAGATCTAAAATTCTAAATCATTAGAAAAAATCTTAAATACCCCCAAACTCAAAATTCAAAAAATTCAAAAACATCCCAAAAACTTTACAACAAAAAAAGGAAAAAGAATTATAATTATTATGATTTTAAAACAGTAGAAGATGGCCTTGGGGGAGTTTCCTTCGATTTGGCACAAATGACCACTTGGATTCAGGAATGAACTGATAAGAAACTAGTGGTTGAAGGTTGAAGGTCAAAGGTCAAGGTCACATCAGAAAACATGTTTTTGGACCTAACTTAAGAATCTCGGATGTCAGCCTTGAAGCTGTGCTGATTGTATAGACGTTCTGTGCTGCCGAAGGGAAAATTGTGTTGGATATGTTGCAAGGATATTGATTTTGACTACTTTTTTTTTTTTTTTTACCTTAATAATCGGGATGGAGTGTTCATTTACAAATTATCTTACAAATTAAAAAAAACATTAAAAAACATCGGAATGTCATTAGCAAGAAGAGCAGCACATGTAGTATGTGAATGTTTATTTTATTTTGGTGACCTTAAGCTGTTACCACTGTAACAGCAGTGCAGAGTAAATAAAACAACCTACAAGTCCTATTAATACCATCTAAACAGTTTCATGGCAGGTCAAAATTAAGTCAGCCAAGGGAAAATGTGCGTGTGTGTGTGTGTGTGTGCGTGCGTGCGTGCGTGCGTGCGTGCGTGCGTGCGTGCATGTGTGTGTGTTCATTTGTTCGTTCGTGTGTTTTTGGCAAGAGCTTTGGATGAACATCAGTGGACCGGTTGGTGGATAAGGTACAGTTAAAGGAGTCTGATAAGAAGTGACTGGGCTCTTTAAGCTGACAGGAACCAGAACAGTACAGTGTGAGTGTGTGAGAGTTTCCTCTGTACTGATCAGTACAGAACAACATGTTTTAACATTTTATACTGAGGTTGTGAATGTACAGAGCCTACCACTGGAAGGACTGGTCTGATAAAATGGGACCCCTTTGCTTTGCACTGGGAATATGAGGTCTGTATGTAAACAAGATGTCCTGTAATAGGTTCTGTATTGGTTCCCAGCTTGGAGAACCAGTTAGTATATTTGCTGTCACTGTTATTCGGTCTAACGCTGCTTGTGAAAACAATATGACATGTTGTCTGTGTTTTCCCAGTCTGCAGAGGGGAAAAGTATTCATTTATTTTTCATAAAATAGAAATCAACATTACATTCAGATCGTCATGCATTTCAGTGCTGATGTTTAGGTAATGTATTTGCATCAACATACACATTTACTCTGCTTTGTGTGCCAGCTGTTTCCATTTCAACACTGGTGTTAAGACAACAGTAGGTTACATTAAATCCACTAACACTTTCAGTGGAAATACTTGGCACTTGCAGCATAATATCCCACATGGCAGCACCCTGACTGACATCTCACAGTATGCTGGAGCCAACTCTGCTTAGTGTTAAGTAAACTGTTGGCAGTGGTGGACTTAGTACATTTACTTGAGTTCTGTGTTTATGTAACATTTTAAATGCAGGACTTTCACTTATAATAGAGTATTTTCACTGTGTGAAAGTACTTTTACTTAAGTAAAGGATCTGAATACTTTGTCCACCACTGCCGATGACTGCATCCTATTTGTGCAGTTGCAGTGATGTTTCCAGTGAAGATTTTGTAACAGTTAATCTGACATTTTCACATCCTAAACTGTTACACTAAATATAATTTGACTGTGGAATCCACTTTCACTTTGAACAGGCATTTAGTACAATTAAATACAAACAGAGCGCTGTGGACCTGCCTCCTCAACCTGATCGGCAGCCAAATATTCTGTAGTCTCATCTTTTCTAAGATATGAAAAGGCTTCAAAGTTTGCAAGTGTGGTATTTACCGATGTATTTTATGTTTTAGAACAAAATGTGAAAGTCTCTTCAGCTTGTGTTAACCACAGACCTTATTAAAGGTTTTCTGAATGGACTTCTGAAATTTCTGACTCATTACAAGGGCTCTCTGTAGGTCATATTTGGTAACAATTGTAATATAAAGAAATTAATTAAATTAAATTAAAATGTAATCTGTTCAGTTTTATATCATACTGCATTTGAAAATATTTGGTATATCTGTAAAGTAACTAAAACTATGAAATTTTCTAATGGAACAAAATGTACAATGTTTCCCCCTGACATGTGGAGTCGAAGCATAAAGTAGCAGAAATGGAAATAGTCAGGTAAAGCACAAGTACCTCTAAATTGTACTTAAGGAAGGAAGTACCTAAGGCAGAAAAAGCTTAGAAACACTGAAAAATACAATAAATACAAACCCTTTAATTACCTTCAACCTTCAAAATTATTTTTAATGTTTTTATCCCCCCCAACCTACTCAAAATTAATGGAAGAAAAAGTAAAAACATTAAAAAAAAAAAAAAAAAAAAAAGATTCAAAGATAAATAAATAAAAAGCATAGGAAAAAACAATACCCCAAAATAATTTTAAAAAGTGAAAAAAAAACACTAAGATTTTGAATTATAAAAAAAATAGAAGAAAAAGCCCTGAAACTTTAAATTATAAAAAAAAAAATACAATACAGTTGTTTAAAAAAAACGGGGAAAAAACACTGCAAAAACCTTTAATTATTTTAAAAAATAAACGTATTTATCGAAACGGTTAGCAATTATTCTGTCAATCAGCCTATTTATCGACTAATGTTATAGCTGTACTACAACATCTGTTTGGTAATTAAATCTATTACAAAACAGCATAGTGTTTGAGCGCTTACATTTTTTATGCAAAAAACTGAACTTTTAAAGTAACTAAAGTTATCAGATAAGTGTTGTGAGGTAAAAGATACAATATTTCCCTCTTAAATGCAGTGGAGTAAAAGTGTAAAGTGACAAAAAGTGAGTAAGAAATTACTCAGGTTAAGTACAAGAACCTCAAATTTATATCCATAGTACTTGAGTAAATGTACTTGGTTCCATTCAAGCCCTGGTCATCAGTAACCAGGATACTGGTATTGTTATGTATACAAGGAACCCCATACTCTTCTGTCACTCCAAGCACAAACAAAATCTTGTTATTTCTAAAAATGTTCAGAATTCATGTTCATACCAACATTAGGTCTTCAACACTACCTGTTTGAAAATAAATCACTAAATAATAAAAAATAATGATATTATTGTTATTTTCTATTAATTATATAATAATATAATTAATTTAAAAATCACTCAAATCTGAATACCACAGATAAGAACACCCATTCTGCATTTGCAGTAAATAATAAATAAATGAAATAAACAATCTATGTTGGAGCTAATACTCAGTTCTGATGGAATAAATATATGATTTTTTACGGTAAAGTCTAGGGTACTGTAAAATTCTGGGTGTGTCTGAAGAAAATTTTAAGGAAATAAAGCACATGTGCATGTCATCTTTGTAGGTCACTCTGAGCAGTAGATATATTTGTCAGAATACTGACCACAAACAACAGCAGTCGCTTTAGTAGTTTACTCAGACACATGTTATAGACTGCAGTCAAGCCAAAACAACAAAAAATCTTTAAAGTTCTCATCACAAAGATCTTGTGAGTGTTTGTTGTCAGCCTGCATACATCATGACATGTTGTCCCATTCAGAGCACTGGTCATCCAGATTTTGTAATCTTGAGAAGTTTGTAAATATTATATGGAATTTTTGAAAAACCATGTAGTATTTAAAATCTGTTTTCAGATATGTGATGCCTGGTGGATGTGGACAGACGGCCTGAATGTGGTTCTTTAGCTTTGTCACTGCATGACCACAAGATGGAGCTGTCTGTTTAATTATGGCAATCGCTCCCCTGAACTCTCATCTGCAGTGCACACAACTGCCCACATGCTTTGAACTAAAAGTCTCCTAAATATTGGGAACTGATGACAGTGTGAAACCAAACTCTTTTTTTCTGCTATGTCATCCTAGAATTTAACAGCAATTTTGGACCACTGCATTGCACTGCATTTACTTTGATGCTGTGAAACCTCTGTGGCATCTGCATATTGCTCTGCTCCTGAAATCAGCGTTAGTGCATCCTGGGATCATGACCAAAAGCCCCTTTCACCTCGTTCCAGCCAATAATACCTTTCACTTCTCAGTCTCAACAGGAGATCACGAAGCAAAGTGCAGATTAGAGGGTCATGGAAGGATTCTTTTTACAATCCGGCGACCCCATCTCTCCTCCCTTGTGAGTGGCGGTCTAAATATATGTCAAACCTGAACCAGAAGAATCTTGTGGATTTTAAAACAATCTGTTATTTTTATATGTATTGATTTTAAAGCTGAAAGTCAGCTTCCTTACTCTGGACCTTTTTCCTACTGGTATAATTAATACAAGATGATGTGTACAGCCATGCGAGCTGCTCTGTGAGGCTGTATTTAGGCACAGCAGTCCATTGATCTCACAGGCTCACAATGGCAATGCTAACATGCTCATGTTAACCATCTTAACTATATTTGGTAAGTGTGTTTGTGCCACTGAAACCTTGGTATTTTTTCGTGATGTGCCACTGTGTTTGCAGAGTTGTTTGTGCCACTGAACCTGTTGTTTTTTTTCAGCTACACATGGCTGTGTAGCATTTGTGCCATCAACTCTCAGTGGAGTTTTTACAGTGACACATCATGGCATTTCCAGTGACTTTTGTGCCACCAAACCTGGGTGTTTTTAGCAGCACATAGCCGCCATTTCCTGAGGTGTTTTGTGTCACTGCGTGAGTGTTTTATATGCCAAAACATAATTTTTTTTTCTAAACATAACCAAGTAGTTTCATGGCTACACATGCCTAAATATGCCTAAACAAGCGCTGCAAGCAGCATGTGCAACTGAACTTGGTTTTTTTCAGCAACATATCGCAGCATTTCCAGTGGCATTAGTGCCACAGAATCCGGATGTTTTGGCGACACATCTGTGCCACACGTTTTTCATGACACATCGCAGCTTTTTTCTGAGTTGACACTGAAATAGAGTGTTTTAAGCGAAAACCAAATCTGAAAAACAGGACAGACACTTTCATTTTCTGTCTGTGATTTTCAGCAAATCTGATGTGGGGACACAGTAGAAAGGTAAATACCAGCCGTGATATAGTGAGTACTGACTGTATTCTGTACTGTCATGACTGAGTGTGTAAAAACACTGTGAACTCATGTAAAATGATTGATTGAACTCTACATTTTCTGTTTCTGTCAGGCAATTGTATGTTCAGACACTCACACACAGGCACAGACACACACACACACACACACACACACACACACGATGGGGTGACACATTGGTGTTGTCAGCTCAGCAGGGTGTAGGCTGACCCAGAGAAATACCACAGAGACACCAGGCAGGGCAGAGTGAGGGACTCTCAGTGATGGAGTCAGTCTGTGCACCTGTACTTTCCTCTCCAGGATAAGACTTAGTCCTTGTGTTTGCTTCAGCGCCTGTTTATTCAGATGCAGCATCTAGAAAGAGTTTTTCCTTTAGTTACTTTGTTTTTCACACAGTTTTGCAGAACTGGTGTTTGTGTGTGTGTTTTGATTCTGAATCCCAATCCTCCACACCATCCAAGACCTCTTTTAATCTCCAAAGATGCTCTTTGCTTTAATGCTCCTTTTTGCACACACACATACTAATTTACTGTTCTTTTTTAAAGTTTTGTAAACACTTGTAAGTCATACAAATGAAAAAATAGCTGTTGTAATGATACTATCCTTTACTAAAATGGAAGTGCAATACCATAAAAATACTTGAATATGAGTAAATGTCTTGCATTTAAGTCTGACGTACATGTAAGTATTTTTAGGAAAATTGAATAAATGTATGGAAAGTCAAAATATTCACTGCACAACAGAATGGCTTATTATTATTATTATTATTATTATTATTATTATTATTATATTATTATTATTATTATGACTATTATTATTATTATTATTATGACTACTATTATTATTATTATTATGACTATTATTATTATTATTATTATGACAATTATTATTATTATTATTATTATTATTATTATTATTATTATTTTATTATTATTATTATGAGCAGCTTAGCAGAGCAGCTTTATCTATGACACAGTAACAGATGTTGCTGTATGTATGTTGAGTGTGAGGGAATCAGTGACAGTTGTTAGAGATGATCGATAGAGTGAAATAATATCAGCCTCGTGTAGCTAGCTAAAACAATCAGCAGAACACCGCAGGGAATCGAACCCCATCCCAGTAACCAGGAGTACCATTACCATCCCAGTAACCAGGAGTACCATTACCAGTGCCTTTATCCTGCTACACAAGAGAGAGAGGAGAGAGGGAGGGAGAGAGAGAGGAGAGAGAGAGAGAGAGAGAGGAGAGAGAGAGAGAGAGAGAGGAAGAGGAAGGGGGAAAGACAGAGGGAGAGGAGAGACAGAGAAAGAGAGAGAGAGAGATAGAGAGATAGATAGAGAGAGAGCGAGAGAGAGATAGATAGAGAGAGATAGATAGATATAAAAACATAGATAGATACATACATACATACATACATACATAGATATACACCTCAATGAAACTGTCAAATTTCAGCTTGTAAAATGTCAGAACATGAGTTCAACAATCCAACAAGCTTTTACAGTTAATCATAAGAGGTGTGTACATTTGTTATATTACTAACTGATTAATGAATGAATTCATTAATCAGATCAGTGCCACCACAGTAGACTACACACAAACTCAGGAAGACTTAGGCCTGGAAATCAGACCTTCACCTTCCAGTTCTGAGGTCATGCTGTTGACCCCCGAGGTGGCCCTGAGAGCTCAAGTCCTGCCCCACATCGAGGTGACCTCCTGCTCCATTTGTTTCTCCTTCTATGTTGAAGGACGGAGCAGACGATATCCTCAATGAGAGGCAGGAGTGGAGCTCTTATTTGCATTTATTTTGAAGGAAAACCAAAACCCCAGAAATGTTTTCCTTCAAAATAAATGCTATATTAAAGATAGTTTTTTTTCATCAGTTGGTAAATGTATATATTAACTGAATTTGGGAAAACCAGAGCACCTGGAGAAAACCCGTAATATAACACCACAGTTCACTTACCCAAATCTGCAGACGCTGGAGATCGCTCTGCCCACCGATGAGAAAAACCTGCAGATGGCACTACGCTTTTTAGGTGGTGACACCACTCGATTTTTCACATAGCTGGCAATGTAATCTTCCAGTTCTGTGTCTTGTAAATACATGAAGAGCAGCACATTTGATTTACTGCCACACTTCTCACATAAGTCCTGGTAAATGGCCTTATCAAGTTTTTTGAGCGTTTTGGTGGTGGCATCAAAGTCTAAACCCTCGACTTCTGCCCATAATCTTTCCACCAAACGCCTAATGATGGCCTCACACTTGGCAGGGATCACTGTCTGTTTTGCCTTACTAAATACGCGCGAAACCAGCTGGTCCACGGTATCGTAGATGAACTTCTTGCGCCATTCTACCTCTGCCGTGTTAACCATCACTGGTTCAGCACCGGCCTCCTCAATGACGACGAGTTCTGGTATTTCAGACAGTGTCTCACCGCCCACAATAGCATGTGCCATCCTTTCACTGTGGCTGCCGGCCTGTGTATTCAGCCACCAACTCATAAGTCCAAGGAAACGCCACACTCGGTCCCTGATGTGTGCATACATTTCCGTATCAGAAGGAGGGACAGCAACCTTCCTGCAAGAATCCCTCCTCCTAAAGTGTCCTGCGACAAACTCAGCTGCCGTCCCATAAGTAATATGGCGGTACAGCAGGTCACTAAGTTCCTGTGTGTGAAAATCAGGACTTTTCCATGGGACATATTTTTAAACTTCTTATATACACAAACCTCCTTCACAGTCTGTGCCTTTTCATCGATCTCTTTTGTAATCAGATCATCGATGTCAGTAATTAATAACTGCACAGACTCTTTGCTTACAGTTTTGGAGTCTCGGTGGAATTTGCTCCTCAACTGTGCCATAAGTCTGTGAACAAGTGCGACAGCAAATCGCTTCGCAGAAAAAGACTGAATTTTTTTCTTTATCCCGTTCACAGACTTACGCTTTTCTGTGACTGGACTCTGGTCAGTGACAGCTGTCTCCTCAGAGCTCTCACTTTTAGAGACTGATTGAGCAATGTCTGCTGCGACAAGCTCAATTTCCAGTGACCTGTCGGAACTGAGCAGCTCGTACTCTGTGTCCGACACTTCCTCCAAAAGAGGGTCAATAATGTCACTGATCTCCCTGCTAAGCTCATTCTGGATAGCTGTAGCTGAGTCAGTGTCAACTAGGGGAATGTCGGCGAGGAAGTCATTATATGACTCTGGGGTTTCCTCAGCCAGTGAACAGCCCATCGTCACTTCTCGAGAGCTGTTCGCACTTCCCCTCTGCTTACGTGGTCGAGGTGTGAAGGCCTTTTTGGTTTTGCCTGCAAAAGCCTTAAGCATTTTGCAAGCATGCTTGATCATCAGATTAAGCCTGCGGGGAGGAGGGATGGGCTGATTCACTGCAGCCTCAGCGGTGGGTCCAGTAGAGGAGAGGGCAGATTTAACACTCTCCGCCACCTGTTTGCCTATCAAGGCTGTTAAGGACTCACCGCTGTCTGATTGAACTTGGCCCTCCACGCCAAGTCCCTCGGCAAAACCCTTAGAGAGCATGTCGCCAAGGCCAGACCTCACACTCTCTTCCGACACATATGTCTGATTTTTCACAGACCCTAAAATGGCTTTTATCAAGGCCACCAGTATATCAAAAATTAAATCTGCCACCACAACTTTGGTGGCATCAGGGGTACCTGCTTTTAACAGTCCCCACTGTTCAGATGTTATCTTGTTGAGGTAAATCTCAACAAGATTTCTGATCGCAGATCTAACCTCTGATATGTCCAGTGCCTCCTCTTCCTCCTCAATCTCTACAGCCCCTGGCAATGGCGTTTTCATTGTAATCGTGCAGGAACCGAAAACTCCTAAAATCTTTAAACCTACCTGTCTCCTGCCAAAGCACCTACTGACAGATTCAGGGCAGGTAATCCAAACAAGAACTTTCTGTGATGACACACATGACGACACAAAGGCAGAATGTCTTTATGAGCTAAGCACCTCTGAGTGTTCCACAAGCCCCGCCCCCATGTTCACGACGTATGTACTGACCGAAACGGCATGACGCGTTCCGTAAGCCACGCCCACAATATGTGCTTTTTTTTTTTTTTTTTTTGTTTTTTTTTTTTGTTTTGTTTTGTTTTTTTTACCTCAATAACACAACAGTGATTATAATACAAAATAATTATGCTTGCAGTACATGGAGCATTGGTATGGAGAACAAAAAATGACATCAGTATAACTAAATAAATAAATAAATAAATGTAAATAATAAATAATTAAATACACGAATAAATGAAAAACCAAGGGCATTTTGGCAATAAAAAAGGCTATTTCTGTATTTTTCCATGTATTTATTTACACATATATTTATTTATTCTTTTATTTCTATACTTATACATTTATTTATTTCTGTGTCAGTGTCACACAGAAATGTAAATATGCTAATTGGGTGAGCAGGACTACGTCAGTCGATGTGATTGGATCGGATCGACTAGTGCTGCCTTGATTTGGCTGGCTCTCACGTTAGCCTTTAGCTTGCTATTAGCAACGGATAGTTTTGTGCGGGCTATTGCTGCTGATTTAAGAGCATTATAGCGGATAGTTTCGATAACAGTGAACCTACCGACTATCTTCAGTTTCGTTTCGAGAGATTACTCAAAGATTTAGTTCAGTTTAGAAACTGAAGAGTCACGTCGACTGACATAGGCCTGCCCACCTAATTAGCACATTTACATTTCTGTGTGACACTGACTCAGAAATAAATAAATGTAGAAATAAATAAATAAATATGGAAATAAATAAATGTGGAAATAAAAGAATAAATAAATAAATGTAGAAATAAAAGAATAAAAAAATATATGTATAAATAAATAAATGTAAAAATACAGAAATAGCCTTTTTTATTACCAAAATGCCCTTGGTTTTTCATTTATTCGTGTATTTAATTATTTTTTTTTATTTATATTTATTATTTATTTATACATTTAATTATTTATTTATACATTTAATTATTTATTCATATTTATGTCATTTCTTTTTTCTCCATACATTGGAGAAAAAATACAATGCAAATAACTACTACAAACAAACAAGCCAGAAAAAATCGTAAATATAGTTTAAGTAAGAGGAAAAAGGCACCACCTAAAAATTGCTTTCATTATGATTTTAAACTCATTTCAAACTGTTTGAAGTACTCTGCTAACTCTGCAGAATATCTTAATTTCAACATAAAACAAGTATTTGTTAAGAGGAAACTGAGGATATCTGCCTTTGAGAATGACATTTTCCCAAAAGAAACAGCAGTTTTATCAAGTTTTTATCAATTTCAGTTGCGTTTGTTGTACATTAGACTGTACATTAAAAAATAAGGCCATAATTTCAGTAATAGAGACTGTGCCCTTATGACTCTTCCAGTTTTAGAAGGAAGTGTGAGTCCAAAAGTCATCTGAATGAGTAAAGACAAAAAAAAAAGCGAAAAAAGTAAGAATAGGACTCAACCTCCTTTTTCCAAACGCCCAGTGATGGCCTCACACTTGGCAGGGATCACTTTCTGTTTTGCCTTTTAAATAAGTGTAAAACCAGCTGCTCCCAGTATTGTACATGAACTTTTGGTTGCTTTCTACCTTTGCTGTGTTATCGAGCGCAGGTTCAGCAAGGGTCTCCATGTTTGAATAACATTTGCTAATAATACAGAGGTGGGGGCCTGAGTAACAAGACCTGAGTTGCCTCCATCATCTGACACCCCAGTTGCTCAAAACTTTTAATCTGATCTTTAATGAAATTAAAGATTATAAACCTGAAAAACTGATTTTTCTTTCACCTTTTTATACCTTGGAAAATCCCAAAAGGACTCAGTAAGAGGGCCATACTTACCTCCTGAAGATTTTTTTGGCTGCAAGTCAAAAAAACAATTACCAAAAGCTGGCTACAGAGGAACACACCCTCTATTTCCCTTTTCATCAACATGGTGGGATCAAAGTCTACACCCCGCTTAATGGAGAAAATGACTTTTTCCCTAAGACTACAAAAGGGAAGGCAGAGATAAATACTGGGAAAAATTTTGCTATTTACAGTTGCCAATGTAGGAGATCCTTTAATTACCTGTCTTTTGTCTTCTTTACCTGTTGTTCTGTAATACCCAACCTTACATGTTTGTATGTTCATATGCTAATAATAAAAATAAAGTAGTAAAAAAAAAAAAAAAAAAAATCTGGGTAATTGATCAAAAGTAATTTGATCAAACTTTGGTTATTGGATTGGATCAAATATTAAAAATGTGTGGTTCAGAGGAAAAAACAATATTCTTAAATCAGATTAGATCATGTAATCAAGGTTTTGATTTTGATCCAGATCAAACCCTAAGTGTGTAAGGTGTATGTCTGGGATACATTTGATCCAAAAATATCAGGGTAATCTTGATCCCAGCAGAATTGGATTCAGGATGGATTTCAAGAACAATATGTAATAAAACTTTAAAATTAGTCAAATATGAATTACTGTCCTAGAAATATTTTGAACTTGATTTGTTTTAACCGTTGCAGAAAGTAGATAAAGTTAGACTATCTATTAGGCCTTTCATTCATGTAAATAGCATAGAAAATATTTTGTCTCCATAAAATAATGCATCAAATAGCAGTCAATATCAAACACATTTTTGTGTCAGATGTTTGTGAGTGTTTGTTGTCAGCCTGCATACATCATGACATGTTGTCCCATTCAGAGCACTGGTCATCCAGATTTCGTAATCTTGAGAAGTTTGTAAATATTATATGTAAGATATTTTTGAAAAACCATGTAGTATTTAAAATCTGTTTTCAGATATGTGATGCCTGGTGGATGTGGACAGACGGCCTGAATGTGGTTCTTTAGCTTTGTCACTGCATGACCACAAGATGGAGCTGTCTGTTTAATTATGGCAATCGCTCCCCTGAACTCTCATCTGCAGTGCACACAACTGCCCACATACTTTGAACTAAAAGTCTCCTAAATATTGGGAACTGATGACAGTGTGAAACCTAACTCTTTTTTTCTGCTATGTCATCCTAGAATTTAACAGCAGTTTTGTACCACTGCATTGCCCTGCATTTTATTTATTATTATCTTTTTTTGTGCCACAACATGCTTCCCTGAACATAACCAAGTAGTTTCATGCCTAAATATGAGTTTTGCTGGCAGCGTTTGCAACTGAACTTGTTTTTTAGCAACATATCGCAGCATTTCCAATGGCAATAGTGCCACAGAATCTGGATATTTTTTTGCAACACATTGCAGCATTTGTGTCACGCATTTTTTAGCAACACAATGCTGCTTCTTCTCAGAGTTAACACTGAAATTGAGTGTTTTAAGCAAAAAACAAAATCTTTTCCTAACCAAACGTAACCACAACATAAACACAGCATTGCAGATACGTACAATATCAACATTTATCCTGGAGATAGGGTTGATGTTTCTCTGACATCAGTTAAAAGATACATAAGAGGGTTTAGCTGTTTACTGATGGGGTGACACATTGGTGTTGTCAGCTCAGCAGGGTGTAGGCTGACCCAGAGAAATACCACAGAGACACCAGGCAGGGCAGAGTGAGGGACTCTCAGTGATGGAGTCAGTCTGTGCACCTGTACTTTCCTCTCAGCTTAGTGGAGCAGCTTCATTCCCTAGGCTGTGAAACTCTTAAACTTCTGCTTCAACTCCAAAAATATCATGGAGAAATATAAATTTCATTTTTTAAACTATATTTAAAACAACATCTAAGCTGCATTTTGATGTCAAAGTGGAGCTTTATTTATCAGTATCAATGTATCATATGTTACATGTAATGTAATATAATCCTATGTTTAGTGTTTTAAATCCTAATCTGCAATGTAACCAATAACTATAGCTGTTACATCAATGTAGTGGATGTGAAAGTAACACGTCTCTGCAGTGTAGGGGGTTGAATTACAAAGTAATGTAAAAATGCACTTAAGTTACTCTCCTTCACTGGTCAGCTGATTGAACTATGAGTTTATGTAAACTGTTAATTTATTAATTAAAATACAAATCTTAATGTTGTTCAAGGTGAACAGTTTACATGTCAAACACATGGTGCCTGGTGGCTGTGTCACTGCTGGACCATCATCATGGATGTTGGCACTTAACCGTGACTCACAAGGACACCTAAATGGCGTGTTTTTAGTTACATCCATGTTGTTTTTGCTATGTTAAATGTCTGTAGTAATGTATAGCAATTAAAATGGATGACTGAATCAAATGTATATAATATTGTGATTCATGTAAACTGTGATAAGTGCTTTGCACATACCATTATGAGCCTGGTGTGCCAACTCTGCACAGGACGAGGCAGCGAGGTGCAGCATGTCAAGAAATGTTTTACTGTTTTAGCCACAAACCCACTCTGTCTCACCATGGCAATAAGGTCTTCATAGTGGCCCCATGCCAAGTCAGGGCAGATGGCTGTCGCCATGCCAACAGATCATGAAAATAACCTCTGTCATATTAGATGATTGTCATTAACACATATGATTGTTAGATACCTTGTGCCTTTCTCATAGAAAGTGTAAGTCTAGTAAAACAAACAGAAAGCAAGAAAGTATGGTCAAATAATCAGTACACTTCAAAGCTAAAATACAGGAAAACATAAAACAGCAAAACAATACAAAAAGGCTGAACATGATATCAGATATAGGACAAAGTCATTGTTTTTCACGTCAAAAGTAAGTCTTCAGTCTTTGAACTCAATCCTAGAATCAAGACAGGTGAGTCCCTAGTCAAAACTGGCAAGTCCTAAATCCTTAACTTTAAATTTTGAGTCCTTAACAAGTCATAATGTAATCTTCAACAAATAAACTACAAACATTAACATTTTATAGTATTATTAATGGTATTACCATTATACACTTAACGCTTGCTAGCTATGTCAATATTAGCCTCTAATTTTGAGTACTTGTTGAAAATAAAAGACAATATTAAATTGATCCTTGGGGGAAACAAAGCCACAGTGAGGAGTGGAAGGGGTAAATCCAATGTCAACAGTATACAATTCTCTCACAAATATAGGAATTTTGTAAAATGTCACTCAAATCTAAGTGTCTGACAGGATTGGTTCTAACCAGAGTTGACAGAAAGCAGTCACTTCAGTTTGGGTTTTTAGCAGTACACAAAGGAAAGAAAATGACTTGCTCTGAAGTAATAGCAACATTATATTTTTACTTTGCCAACAGTGAAGTAACTCAAAAACACTGCTACCAAAGTGTGTCACAATAGGCTGAATTTGGCAGCATTTGAGGGCTGAAAGAGGTGTGGCGTGCAGGACTTTGATATGTGAATTTTCAAAGCAGCATGGGAGAACAAAGAGAGCTCGGACAGAGCAGGTGCATTTTTAAAAGCAGCAAAATTATTTCATATGAAAAGGATAACAATATTGAAAAGAATGACTTTGAAACATATAAGTAACAGACATGCATAAACCGGTTAGACATATGAGTTTAATTCAACCTTTTTAAAATCAGTTATATCGTTATATTGTAAAAAAAAAAAAAAAAAAGCATTGTTGTCTCTCCATGTATATTTATATTTCTTTTTCTTCTCTGAATACATCTCTTTGTTTTCCAGACTTGCCAGTGCATTATACAGGGTATCTCACTTCTTTGTTGTTTTTACAAGTGACCTGAGGCATCACTGATTTGATGTTCTGTAAGACCCAGAAGGGTTTAGGGTTTTTGAATTATTAAAATCCCTCCATTTTCATTTTTTTTAACTGCCTGTCTACACATGGACACAGGCACAAATGCACGTGCACCAACAAAATCCTATAGTGATCTTATCCATCAGTCCTCCTGCACACGTCTGTCCCATCCTCCCGCGTGTGTCTGGGAGACTTGGTGGCAGCCTGTTGTATTTTTAATGCCTTCCTTTCTATCCGAGCTGTGTATGATGAATGTTTGATTCGCGCTCCGATTGCCTTAGGAGAATATGACCGAGCCCAGCCCACCAGGTCACAAAGGCACTGAAATATTCACATCCAGGAGCTGCTGAGTGGACTCCTGTTCCTGGTAGCTTTGTTAATAAAGTCAATAATGCACCTGCAGTGACCCCTTCCATGAGACTGAATCACATCAGTGAGGCTATCCAGAGGGAAATCCAGCATGAAAGTCATGGTCTCTCTCTCTCTCTGTCTCTCTCTGTGTGTGTGTGTGTGTGTGTGTGTGTGTGTGTGTGTGTGTGTGTGTGTGTGTGTGTGTCCTATCCGTGCATCCTTTTGTATCTAGGCATCCCGTGCTGTCGAATTTGTGCCGTTTGTTCTCGCAGCAGTCGTCTGCAGTTCTGAAGTCTGCTCTCACAGAGTGCAAAATTTCAGCTGTTGCTTTAGATTATCCTCCCGGGAAGCATCTTTTATGTTTACATCAAAAGATAAAATAAGCTTTATTTGCTGCCAACTCCATTTAACATCTACACATATCATATGTACACATACACACAGTTTCCTTTCTGATAAAATATGACAGACCGAAATCCTGTTATCTTCTTTCTTTGTAGTTGCTGTTCATTTGTAGCTGTTTCTCTTTAACCCACCTCTGATCTGATATTCTTTAAAACTTGTTTTGTTTTTTCTGCAAATTCCCTGTTAGACTGCAAGGGACTAACCTGCGTGAGATCAAAGATGAATACTGTGATCAGACAACGGTGTCCATTATCTCCTTATATGAGGGGCACTGGTGGGGTCAGGAGCTAAACATAGTTTGCATATGGGGTTAAGTGAATAGAGACAGAAACATTAGGCTTCATGCTTGGATAATAGTAGTTTTACTCTCAATTCATCCTAAACTAAATTAGATCAAATTAAGCTTGTTTTTATGTCTGAGTTTAAGATTTTGGCGCCGACTGCAAACTCTGTTTTATGTCCCTTTATTTTAATGCAGCTTTTTAATGCAGTGATTACTTTCTTTTAATCCACAGTTATACTGTATGTAGAAAATTGTGCCATTCAAGTGGATAAACAAAGAAAACATGACAGTATCAACCAAAATTAGATTAAACCTCTAATCCAAAGAACCTTTGGGTCCACCTCATTAAAACAAAGCAATCATCACTCCAGAACACAGAGAATAAACCGTTACAGGAGCGTCAAATCTGAAAAATATGTCCATAAAAAACTGACATTAAGTCCTTTTTAAATACTAAACAAACACCAAAAAAAACAGAGCACTCACAGAGGCGGATAATGAAAACATGGGCCCCTGGGCATAGATATGCAAAGGGACACCACCACCTCTGCTACAAAGGAGACTTTGAGGTGGTTTTTGTTGTTGTTTTGCATATTTTTATTTGTGCATCATTTTGTCATTTTGTTTCTTCTTGTGCTTGTGCATCTTTGTGGTCGCTTTGTCTCTTTGTGGTCATATTGTGAGTTTTTTGGGTCATTTGTGTCCCTTTGAGGTCAAATTGTTTCTCTTTGAGGTAATTTTGTGTCTCTGAGGTTTTGCCTACTGTTGTAGTTATTTTGTGCACCTTTGCCATTTATTTGCATCTTTTAGTATCCCTTGCTGGTCAGTATGTGCAGATTTAAGTGACATTTAGTAGATGAAGGCCAAGGGGGCCCTGACATCTTGAGCCCCTGGGCTGGGCTGCACAGTGCGGAGGTAGTGCCAGTCATCTCTGGATCACCAGGTGTTTTTTTTATGCAGCAGTTGAACTATTTTGCCTTTATATGCCACTGAGCTACTCTCACTGTATTGAGTGGAGCCCAGCATTTAATGCTGTATCCAGTTCTTATAATACATCCATGCTTGTAAGCAGGGGTGTTGCAGTGGTGGGAAAAGTGGGACTGATTACGCAGGGCCCCAGTAGAATGGAGGCCCTTGAAAAGCCTGCTGTGAAAAGTTTGGTTTTGTTTGTGGGTTTTTTTTATTTTATTTTTTATTATTTTTGTTCATAATTGGTCTATAGCTAAATTAAACTTGGTTGAATACACCAGTTAAAGATGTAACTTTAAAAATAAATAAATAAATCAATAGCGGAAGCTCTCTGAGGCCCGTCTCACCCCTTAAAGGTGCAAAATGGTTTAGTCCACCCCTGCACTTAGATCAGGCCCCAGGAAAACTGTTCAGCCTTTACGCAGACTTTTCCCACTACTTGCGGTATAGCAGTGAAAAAATCCCCCGTGGCCCACAAAGCATTTTCCCACTGACCGCCATTATAAAAGAGATGTCTGTAAAACTCTAGACAGGACACCTCAAGCTGCAAACAACGTAAACGTAAATTAAGACTCTTTGTTCTCTCAATTTTTGTGCCATGGTGGCTTTACATTTGTTACAATTTCCCGAGCCGAGAAAAGCCATTTAAAAATCCATGATGTCATCACAATGTAAAGTCTATAAGTCTCTGGTCAGCTGTCTAGGTATTATTAAAGTCAATGACTAGGATTCATCTCAAAACCCAGCAGCAGGCTGATTTTATAAATACTAATAATTATAATCATAATAATTGGAAGGTAAGTGAAAGAGATGTGAATCAAAAGAGTAAGGGCCCAAAAAGAATGCTTATGCATAGGACCCAGAATTTGGTGCTGCACCCCTGCCTGTAGGAGAAATTATAGATTACATATCACTCATTGCTTTATTTTGAGGTCATCCATACAATAATAACATGTCAACATTCACAGTTTTTGCATCTAGGATTAATGAGTCACAGTCTTGTTTAATGTGGTTTTCAGGTGTCAGCAGTCTCACAACCCTTCTGTCCCTCTTACAGTTTTTTTACAGCTCCTCTTAAAACCACAAAATGAATCTTTTCATCAACTCTTTTTTAAATACAGCTGGGTTAAAGTAGTTAAAGCACATTACACCATATCAAACTTGTATGTGTAATGAGTAACAAGTCCTACTAAGAAGTCCAGCACCGATGAATGTGTACAATAGAAACCCGTAAAATCTCAGTGACTTCCGGAGGCGTTTGATTCGTTGCGGATGACATCAGCTGTGGAGTGAGTGTGCGAAAAAAAAAAAAAACAACCGGCGCCCTCTTCTCTCCCCGGTTACCGAATATGACACAGTGTCTGCTGGTATAAAAAGCTAGGGCCACTCCTATCAAGGCTGCACTTGTATGTCTGGAGACCACTCCGGTGCTCTGCAGCGAATAAAGGGAGGAGGCTGCTGCTGGGATCCTGCGCGCGTGTACGGGAGATAGCTAGAGAGAGGGAGACAGAGGAGAGAGGATGGCCACCCTGGTACAATCTGCAGAAATGGAGACTTTAGGCGGCCAAAGCAACACCGGGACGTCTCCGACATCCTCCAGCCCCTCGCAGCACTTCAACGACAGTAAATTTTACCTGCTGGTGGTTATCGGGGAGATTGTAACGGAGGACCATCTGAAATGTGCCATTGCGGACATAGAGAAAGGTAAGGTGGAGCTTTATGAGGTGGGTGTAGGCCACCGGGAGCTTAACTTAAACTTAAAGCAATAATGCATAGCTTAGAAGTTCCGTGTTATAGCTGTAAAATTTATGGAGACTGCAGATATGCCTGTTTGTAAGAGACATTTACGCACGATATTACGCGTGAGCGAATTACGCACAATAATGGCTCATTAACGATATTTAAACCTTATTTATTGGGTAACTTTTTGACCTAGAGCTGTTTATAATTGGGGTATGTGAACAGCCCCTCCCTGTAACATCCCCATAACATGAAGCCAAATCTCCTCATCCTTTAATAACCCGCCATCCTTACCACCCACTGTCTGTGTTTAGGCGCATTTTGCTTCAGTGTGATTATCATATTAATGTCAGAAGGCCCAATTGTTGTCATCCACACACGTGGGCCGGGTCCCCTAATAAAGCTGCCAACAATGATTCAGCATTAAATCTGGACTATGCGTCAATAATGCAGCGTATCGCATTTCTTTGGCACCAGCGCAGCTGCGCTTTTTTCTCTCCCCGCAGCATCTTGCCAGGGCTTTTTTATTCAGGTGCGTCAGGCTTTTGTTTCAGTAGGGTCCCACGCATCAGTTTACAGTCAGGAAGAGACAACGGGGGTTGTAGCAGCAGCAGATTTCCCTCTGCTTGTGTTGAAACGTTAGAAAGCTGACAAAGCTGAGTAAATACGCCGCGTGATTTGACAATGAAGAGTCTGCTTGTTTAGAAAAAACCGAATAGTGATAGCTGTAATGACTCGCCCTTTCAGTCAGTAGGAACATTTCTCCATCCTCATCCTCCCGCATCCAGCTCTCTCATCTCTCACCGGCTGGTGGGCGTGTCTCGGTCCGCACTGCGGTCCCTACGGAAAGCCACATGGAACGCTTTTCAAACTGAGCTGGGCGTTTTAGAAATGCCACAGCTGCTGTAGTGGTCTGGCCTGAGTGCACTGTTTGTGTGAGAGGAGGAGAATATGGCGCAGTTACTGTGTGGTTGTAAGTGAGGCAGGAAGAAAAAAAAGGAAATTATCTAGTGTTTACTTTTAGGATCACCCAATAACAGTCTAACCTGTGGGAGTCACAGTTTGTATTTATGTTGGCCTTATATGTCCTATCTTGAGACCAAAAGTTGAACATTGACCTTGGAAAGAATCAATACATGAGATCCTTTAGTAGGGCTTCTGGAGCTTTTGATTGAATAACATGGTCTTCCAAAGCAGATGGAGTTTGCCCATTTTTGTGCTTTTTATTTATACATTCTTCAAGCCTATTTTGTATTATCATTATTCGTGAGAAACTACGTTTTATCATTTGCATTCCTGTTGCTCATGTCAACTGTTTAACCCTTTGCAACCTGAGCAACTTAACAAGAAATAGCCTGTAAATTAGTCTGAAATTAGTTAAAAGTTACAAGAAAATGACCTGAAAATAAGAAAAAAAGGTTAAAAAAAAAAACCAAACAAACAATAAAAGAAGTAAGTACCAAAAATAATTTGAAAAGATTCTTAAACATAATTTTAAATATAGGATTACAACAATCATAGACATAGTTTTCTGGACTTTTCTTCCACATTTTTTTAATATTATCTAATAGTCCCAGTTAATATTAAGTTCATTTCACGTTTACTTATTTTTTTCCAATTTGTGAGACATTTCTTGCAAAATTGCTCATTTTCTTTTTGCCCATGTTTCCAAAGAAATAAAACAAATGTTCTCACGTTTCAGAGGTTTCAGTGCTCATCAAAGGTGTCTGAATGTAGTGCAGGAAAACTGATGTCAACATGCGTGTAAAAGGGTTAATGCTCTCCTAATATTGCCACGCCCTTTGTTTTCTGATTAAGCCTTATACCCTTTAAACAAGTAAATATTGTGAGTGAAATACACTTTTATGTCCACATTTTGTGTTTACTTGCTAGAAAAATACTTTAAAGTCCTTTTGTCTCATGTCGTCATGAGGCCTTCATCAGGCCTTCATCCTGCGTGATTACAGAGAGAGGATGATACCACCATGACTCAGCTCGGCTACCAGAGCGTCTGGCCCATGGCAAAACAGCAACAGGGCTATAGATATTTCCTATTATAGATTTCTTCTCCGATGCCAAATCAGTAACAAGTCTATACATGTTCCCTCTAAGATTTTCCGATGAACTGGAGGCAAAGGATGAGTGAAATAGATGTGTGGGTGAGACTTTGCACATTTGTTACAGACCTGTTGCCAAGATCTCTGTGTGTTGTCTGCAGTGTGCATTGATTCATTGTCAGACAGTGGAGCTAACATATGGTTTTCCCCGCAAGCGTCTTTTCCTCTCATCACTGCTTTGCTATTTTCTTGGTGATTTGTATGTGTGTGCCTATCTTGCAGGTATCCGCTCATGGGACACCAACCTTATCGACTGCAACCTGGACCAGGAACTGAAGCTGTTTGTCTCCAGACACTCGGCTCGTTTCTCTGCAGATGTCAGAGGTAAACTGGGAATAAAATACTTTTTTTTTTTTTTAACTGATAATTTAATATGTTTCTAGTAGCCTCCATTGCATTCTAAACAAATCTGAGACACATTTTCCAGATCCATGCGGATCATTTACTAAAGTAAAGGTAATAGTACAACCATGTAAAAAATACTCTCTGTAAGTTTTTAATTATAAAAGTGAAAGTACATGATTGACTTAAATAAACTTAAACATATTATAAAGTAAAAGTACTCTTCATATAGAATATGTTATGCATACTGTAGTGTTGTCAAAAATATTGATTTATCAATCCATATTGATTCTGAATATTTGAAATGGTTTCAATGCTCATTTTCCGCAATATCAATAAGTTTGGACCAGATGTGCTTTCTTGTTCTTTGTTTTTGTCAGTCAGCTACTATCTATCTGGACAAATTACTGGTTCATGATAATGTAGGATATGTAAACATTTTGGTGCATTAATAAGAAAGTGAACATTGCCTGAGAATGACCTGAGTAGTATCACCTCAAAGCTACATTGTAAATATATACGTGGTTACATTCCACAATGCACCTTTTAGCAGTGTACACTGCCAGCTATAACATTCATGCAGTACACTAAGCAGCAGGCTTTTATTACCCGTCCCTGGATATACCCTCTCAGCATTTTCTTGCATGGTGCTTTTATAGCGAAATTATGTGCAAGGTGAGGGATGGGCTGTAAAGACAGAAGAGCTCCAGTGTGGCAGGACATGTGGTCTGTCAGTGGGCAGTATGGCCTTGACAGTCAGCAGCAGTTCGAGCCTCTGCCTGGCACTGTTCCATATTGGATATGACCAGCAGGGCTTTATACTCCACAATAGATTGATCGGGCCAACAACTGCTGCTGCTGCAGTCTAAATCAGGTGATTTACTTTAATGCAGTGATATCAAATCTCCAAATTAGACTTACAGAGGTGAAATACAATAGGTTGAGAGGGAGATAAAACATGGAGATGAATCTACAATAGCATTCAAAGAGACTCCAAACCCCCCACTCCCTTTCATCCAACCTTGTTTTTACCCTCCTCCAGTCTTCTCTCCTTCTTCCTCCATGTCTGCTGTTGCCTTGCAACCCAGTGCTAGATGCGCAGTTGATTCGGGAGTAATTAGCAGCATAGAATCCCCAGTGGCAAGTGTCTGTCCGCGAAAAATAAAGAAGGGAGGGGAACAGAGAGGGTGAGGGGAACGACTGAAGAGAAAGAGGATGAGAGAAAAGCAAAGAAGGGAGTAAAGGAGGGAGTGGCACAATGTAGCAAAGCCAAAAACATAAGAGTAGGCTGCAACACAGAGACGTAAATGCAGCTCTGATCAGTGAATTAATGAAGCCAAGACTACGAGATGTAACGCTGCATAAGCAGTAAAATTGGAATAATATTGTTCTCGTATATTCTGTGCCTTAGGCTACTTTTCTGGTCTTATTTCTCAAGGGGAGAATTTTCTCCGTCGTTTGAACTTTTAATACATGAACTATTTTATAAAGAACTTCCTAGAAACATTTACAACACTTTTATATTAATAGGGGAAATTTCCCTGCATAAAAGTGTGATTTCTTTCATTAATAGTAATGTACTTTATATCAAAACTTGTGAATTACGCTTGAATCACAATGCTTTGATATTTGGGACACTGAATATATATATACTTATATTCTTATCTTATCTTAGCTCACTTATCAAAACATTAAGTCTCATTTGATTAATCCAAGCAAAAACACTGCCACAAAAAGGTTAAGTTTAAAAACAATATTGTGGTTTTATGAAGGGTTATACGCTGTGGTATTCATATTTCTTGACCAAAGGCATTAATATCCCAAAGCTCTTATAATAATTTTATAACTCTAGTTGGTAAGCTAAGAGGCTGCTGGCCGTAGCTTTGTGTTTACTGGAAAGATATGAGTTTGGTTTCTATCCTCTCACCAAGAAACTGAATAAGCGGTTTTCTCAAAATGTCAAGCTATTCCTTTGAAGCTGGGACATGCAATTTTCTTGAAAAGGCATAAAATTGCAGAATCTGGAAAAAACATCTCCCCTCTCTGTCCTCAGCCCATTCCACCAGGCAAACATGGACACATGCATTTTACCCATACATTGATGTGTTTAATCCTATTTCATTGTAGAGCTCTCTCTCTGTTTCTTACTCCAAAAATGACACAAGAATTAGCCACCTACCACACCTGACAGTCCCTCCACCTCACTTCTGAGTTTGAGTTACTGCAGCAGCTGACTGGGGCGGAGGACACACTGCGATTCGAGGCTCTGGCTAGCTACATAAACAAGAACTTGAATTAGCTTTCGTCGTTACAACAAGGATAAACTATTAGCAGCATATTCTCTCCATCTCTAAATTGTCTCGCCAATTTGACACGTGTTTTTTTCCATTTATTGTCAGACTCTTTGTTAGACTTCTTTTTTGATAGGTCAATCCTTTTTTGGTTTGCAGTGAGGGCAGTTGTTGCACACGTTAGAGGAGCAACTATCTGCTGGATTTTCTGCCATTGAGTCAGGTTTTAACCATCCGAAGGGACGTGCATTTGCATTTGTCGAACACCCAGTAGGAATGCCCTCTTGTTTAAATGACCTGTGATTGGCCAAAGTCTCCTGTCAATGGCTAGATTGACTAAAGCCTAGAAACAGAGCTGAGAGGGGGTACAGGAATTAGATTTTCTCTTAGACCACTTGAATTACAATGTTCTCTAAAGTTATTATGGATTTTTTGCTCAATGAAGCCATAATAAACCTGCCTACCCCAATTAAACAATAAGTGCATTTTTCAGGATAAAGGTGCTTAATCAGGCCGCTGATTTAATATAAATTCAGGTATAATTTATATTAGTTGTATGAAAGTAATATATATATATTTTAATGTTTAACCTCTAGCTTGTAGTGCATTCATTGTTTAGGGCTCTCTGCTTATGGGAAAACACAAACTAGCAGATGGTATCGTGCGGAGGAAGACGAATGCGATTATCTGTCTGCTTGACGGATGATATGTCATCCATCACACTACGTTAGTGCACAGGAAGGCTGGACCCAACAGTGAGGAAGAGGAGAAGAGAAGAAAACAGGGATGAGACAGGAGACCAAAGAGTGTCCCTGATGGATATGTGATACCTCTGGTGACATATAGATTTCCCAGCACTCTGCCTTCACGGCAAGTCTAAAAAGGCTCTCTCTAAACCACAAATCCACTCAAAACCCTCCTTGTGAGATTGTTGAAGACAACATTGCAGCTTGAGATCAATAGTAATTAAGAATTGTGTTGACTTTCACGAATGAATTTGTCTGAGATAAAGATCCTCCTGGCGTTTTTCCGCAATACGATCCTGTGTTCTCTCAACGTCTACTTAAACCGTTGATCCGGGCCGGTCGATTCTGTATCGGTAAATCAACAGGCTGATTGATCAGTCATGCATTTATCAGGCAGCATTACCCTTTATATTCATAGCTGGAGGAATTGGGAGAAACAGAGCTGGTGGGAAGACAAAATAGCGTAATAATTATTGTCTTTCTCCTACCAGGTTTATTTTGACAAGCTTAAAGATTAGGGTTGTAAAGGAGCTTAAAACTGAGTGTTATTTCGAGGTGTCAACACTACGATACAGGTGATTGACTGTTCTGTGATTCAACCGGCTTAATAGCAGTGTCATTAGGTCCATGCCTAGACATATTACGTGTACCAGTTCCCTTTTTAATCCTGTTGTGTGGGGACACGGGAACAAGTGACATTGAAAACCTTGCTCAGGGGGCCCCCCATCTTTGCAGCCGAAAGTCACCGTGGTCAATTATTCCGTTGCGATGAAAAAAGGAAATGACAGGAAGGGGAAAGGCCCTGACACATACAGGGCATGCACCAGAGGAGATACATTTATAATTCGTACGTTGGAGGTCTTTTTTTTTTTATGTAAAGGGAAGGAGGCACTGAATTTAGTTGTTCCACTGATCTATTTTTGGTGCGGTGCCATCCACATTGATGTATCCCTGTCTGGTTCAGTCTGTGGCACACAGGCTATACCAGTCTTGCACTTTCTATTCAGCCAGAAGGCGAATGCTCAGTGATGCATGTCACATTACCTCGCCTCCCGCTGAGACAGAGACACACTGGGCATCGAGGATTTTTATATCGATCAAGGTAATTGTCAGGGTCAAACAAGCCCCAGTGCACAATCTGTCATTTTTTGACGAGCTGGCCTAGACACACTGCAATTTGGCATCGTAATGGTAATGGTGGTGGTGATGGTGGTGGCATTGTGCTTCACTGGTTCTTAACATGTATTGTATTTTCTGTTTCATCACATAAAATGCTGGTAAGCTGGGCGTGACCCACTGAGAGACAAACAAAGAAAAATGCGCTTTTGTTACGTTAGCGACGGCTTGTGTACAGTAGCATGACAGGATGAACGATAGACTTCCGTGATTGATTGTTCTCTCATTTCACACACCACTGAAAACTGTTTCCTCAGTCACTTGTTCTTAGGGAGACGCTTCGGTCATCAGTTTAAGACTGCTGCCTCTACAGCACAAAGCTGAGTGAAGCTGGTTTCCCCCACAGCAAACTGGGATTTTGATGATCGTGGTTATTAGACTGACGCAAATCTCAGGATCAAAGGATCAGAAATCAAAGACGTGACATCTTGGTCTTAGGACGTTCATCAGGTGGAGGACTGATTGTACAATCCCTTGTTAAATCACAAGCAGTATATTTACATTTCAAGAACATATCTTACATCTTGAGGCTCATTTATACTCCCTGTAAATTCGAGAATATATGCTCAGGTCATAGGCTATGACAATCATAACGCACACACTTCCATGCACCTTCCATGTTGGTATGAGAGGGCAGCGTCAAAAGTTTCTGACGACTACAAACATGGCAATGGTTGAGGAGTTTATTATGATATACCTTTTAACTCAGGCATTGTTGTAAATTGGTATGTGGATGGAGAAATCTTTTCACTATATTACCGATTCATTGCATCTTTTTTAACCTATCTTATGCATGTCATGCTGTCGCGTCTGGCTTGCACTACGCTACACTGCCCCAACGACCTCCTGTGGTAAAATGTGCACAAATACATATAAAATGAACGCAGGTAGAGAGAGAGAAGGCTCTGTCCATATTCATATCTAAGGTGTTTCCATGTAAGAGGCAGTCATGCCAAAGCATGCACTGCTGCATTTTACAAAACCTCACCTGTCCGGGTGAAATTTCAAGTTTTTAGGCAGTCCCTTTTGGCACTGCAACATTTCGAGCTAAGTGTTAATGCTAGAATGCAATTTGCTGACAATGACAATGCTATCATTCTGATGCTTTGCAGGTGTTTTGTTAAATATCTTCATAGTCTTGGTTTTGCATGTTAGCATGCCAGCATTAACTAATTAGCACTAAACACAAAATACAGCTGAATGCTAATGGGAAGGTTTTAAAAGTATTTGGTTAAAAAAACGGTTTCAGACTGATTTTGACCTGCCAATGGTGCTAGTGGAGAAGTCTGGGGATCACTAAAGTAATTGAACTTTATCCTCTGGGAACCATGAATGTTTATACCAGATTTCGTAATCCATTCAACAGACCTACAGTTTAATTTGAAAACAAAGAAAGTAGGGTATACCATACAGTCATTTCCCCTGACTGTGTTTTTTGATGGAAAAATATGTAAACTCACAGGCTAAATTAAACATAGATATTTTCTATCTCATTCTATAAAATTCTTGAACCATATATTTGGCTTTTCATTACACTAGCAAAACACCAGCCATCCCTGGAATAATCAATAACACTGTAATTGATTTGAAAGGAAGCATCATCAAGAAATTTCAATGTAAAATTTACAGAAATCACTCCTCCAATCCAAAATTGAAAACAAAAAGAGGATGTTTTTGTGCATTGCACATCTGTCATGATACTGAATTTGTATTAAAGCTCAAAATCAAAGTCATACTGTGATATTATATATATTATTAATATTATTCCCTCCAGACAACTGACTCCATAAAACAAATGGAGTGCAGTATTGGAACTGCTTAAGGGTTGACCAGCAGAAAGACTCATTATTTCTAACATCCCAGAATATTAGAAGCTAATAGTGATCTACAGTACTGGAGCCAGTTCACTATTAACAGCAGTGAATGAAAGAGCTCCTCCATGTGGAGTGACAGCCCTCTGGGACGAGGCGGCAGGGTTAATGGCCTGTGCTCCATAATGAGAATCTGCTGTATGAAATATATATATATGGAGGAATCGGCCCAGCAGCCTGATAGCTGCTGCAGTATCATGTCTCAGGGGACGAGGCACACTCTGTCCTCTGAATTTGAAGCTTCAAGCAACACCTCACTGCCCTCTGGACCTAACAGGGAACATATTCATGTTTGTCTTATTCTCAGGATGTTGGCATTTCCTTTGGTTTTACCAGAAGAAATTATTTTAAATTAACAAAATAAAGACACAGTGTTTGTCAGTTGGCTCACGGGGAATTCATTAATTTAAATATTAAAGAAGAAATAAAGAGGAGAAACAAAGACAGATTGAGTTAGTGTAGACTGATGTGTTGGGATGAATAATGATGGTAGAGATACCCAGTCTCGTCAGCTGGACCGGAGGATAACCCCCCCAATACACACACACACACACACACACACACACACACACACACACAGCAGGATCAAAGTCATTATCATAATCAATCATCCGAAAGCTCGGATGATTGATTATGAGCCTGTCACACCCCACTGTTCATTTTCTATGTTAAAGCTCTGTCTTCTGAGGAGATAATGTTACCAGAGAAAACAAATAATAATTGTGTCTTGTCAGTATTGTTTGTCAGAAGCATGGGTGGTTTCAGCGTTGGGGGCTACCGACATGAAACAGAGGTTTTGGGGTCCTCCAGCTGTACTTTTAGGCACCAGTTTGTGCATTTTCTACTCCAGTTTGGTGTAAATGTCAAGTTTTATCAAAATTAATGACCACTGCTACTTTATGTTTTTGTTAGGGGCTACAAAAGGACATGTTCTAAATATTGCTTCCTCCTGAAATCTATACCTATGATCTGAAGTCAAGTAGAGCTGAAACAATTAGTTAGCTGATCATCAGAAAATGAATTGATGAAAAATGAGTACATTTTTTTGAAACAAAACTGCTAGAAACTCCCTCCCTCCAGCTTGAAAAATGTAAATATATGCTGGTTTTCTTCCACTTGTGCGGCACTAAATGGAATAGGTTCTGGACAGTTTTTCATTTCTTACTATTTTCTTCTTTGTTTTGCAGGACAGAGAATTCTTCACCACAAAAGTAATGTCCTGGAGACAGTGGTGCTCATCAACCCTTCAGATGATGCAGTCAGTACAGAGGTGATATGAACTATATTCGTTGTTGACAATCTATTATATTGCAGCATATCCTCATACAACGGTTGGTATGATGTTCTACAAAAATGTACAAACAACGGTTAGTATGATAATCTTTGAATTAGCATCCCACAAATGAAGCTGAATTTGGATGAAATATTCCCACAATTTTGCCCTTTTCACCAGATAACAAAACTGAAATTCCAAAATAAAAAGAATTTTGTAAGATAAAGATTTTTTTTTCACCAAACAATGAGTATAATTTTAAAAGCTAAATTTGTGTGATATGAAAAATAATCTACAAAATATGCAAAGTAATGAGTATCATCAGCTGTCAACACAATGTAGTGTAGTCAAGAGTACCATGTTTAGTAGAGGAAAAAAATTGAAAATACTCAATTATAATACAAGAATGTTTCCTCATACAACAGTTCGTATGATATGCTACAAATTACAAATATTCAACCCCACAAGTAATGTTATGTACTTAACATAAAGTTACATAGATTAGGTTAAGGCAAGTTAAGTAATTGTGGTTATTAAGGAAAAGAAACATGGTGACGACATATCTTAAAATAAGTTAAAATTCTCATGGTTCTGAAAAACAACCACCACCCCAACAAATACTGGCTCATAAAATTTAAACAACGTCTGAAAAACTTAAAAACAGTGCATGAGAACAGCCTGTAGATTATTATAACCGATTTTGTAAGTATTGTATTTTACTTCCTCATATCAAGAAGAGATGATTCCAAAGTATATTAAATAAATACACATTTACAAAGCAATTACAGCTAGAAAAGGATTATTATTCAGCTTTGTGTGTCCACCAATTTTGGCCAATTATCCACCTTCCAAATATAAACTGCTGACGTTACTGCTGGTTGGAAAAAAAGGAGCAATTAGGAGCTCCAGGGACAAAACTGTGAGGATAACAAGTGCAGCCTTTTACCTTTTGTAACTGCAGTACGGCTTTTGCTTCATTTTGATGGGAAGAAAGACGTAGGAGGGTCAGTAGAACAGATGACATGAGATTTTCTCTTGTCACTGCTCCTTTTCAGCATTGCCTCCACCCCCCAGCTATGTCTGCAGTCAACTGTGCATTAATAATATCTCACAACACAGCAGGATTGACCTGGCCAGCTGCCCAGAACAGCTGATGTTGCTGAAGTAGAAAAAAAAGGAACAACGAAAAAGAATGGGAGAGGCAAGAGACAGAGGGATGAAAGAAACTTAGCAGAGTGAACAGTCAGCTAATTAGCTAATGGATTTGAGTGACGTGTAACTGGTGATATTTCAAATGCACTAAATCATTAAGGTAATTGCTGCAGCAGTAGCCAGTTATATTATTATTGTAATGTTTTCTTAAACAGTTTCCATAAATAAATTATTTTTTTCAAGTGTCATACATACAATTTCCTCAGTGTTTCTTTAACTTATTGTCCGTTGATTCTCCAGGTTCGTTTGATGATCTCAGACACTGCCAGACACAAGCTCCTGGTTCTCTCGGGGCAATGCTCTGAAAACAGCGGAGAGCTGATTCTTCAGACTGGATCTTTCTCATTCTTCAACTTCATAGACATATTCACCGACCAAGAGGTGAGCCAACATGATAATTCTATTTTCAGCACCCAAATTTGATCTATGACATTATAATATAATAGTTTCCTACATATTCCCACACACATCTTGTTGCTGTGAAAAAGCTGTTTCTGTTCATTTTAACATTTTATATTAGTGGATAGGCTTCAATAGTTAACAGAAAATAAAAAAAAAAAATAAAAAAGTCCCCAGTGCATAGGCGTTGCAAATTGGCGTTTTGATACAAACAGTGCTTCTGGTTCTTGTGCATGATTGTACAGTTCAAATGCTACTGTGATGCCCTTTTTAACTGGTGGTTAGAATCACCAGAGGCCTCATTATATGATATTATTTTAATGATACTTCATTATCAATATAATATTGTGATTTCAAACGTTTTGCAATATACTGGGTGTTGCAATATATTGTGATTTATTGCCTTTTCTTAACTGCAAATGATGTCCCCAAAGCAAACTTTGTCAAAATGTTTTTTTCTAATAAGAAAAAGTTTTCAGTCTGCTCAATGTTACTACAGTCATTTTTACTGCAACACATTGTATCTAGTGGACTTAAAAAGGATGTGATTCTATAACTGTAGGTTTTATTTGTGATGTAAATTTGTACTTGATAAAAGTATTGATACCTCGTGGTGTATCAAAGCATTATTGGCAGGCAAAATATCATAATACCGTGCTGTATCTCATTTTTCCTCCACCCCTTATATCAACTAAACTAAACTAAACTGAACTAAACATTCATATAGTACAGGTATGTGCATACACGTACTGAAACTGTGATTTTCTTTAAAGCACAATTCATTTAATTCTGTCTCGGATATATTAAAATCACGTCTTTTCTTGTGCACAGATTGGTGAATTGCTGAGTACTATTCATCCAGCAAACAAAGCCAACCTCACTCTCTCCTGCCCTGAACAAGGCGAATGGAAGAACTCCAACTTGGACAAACACAACCTGCAGGACTTCATTAACATGAAACTAAACTCCACTCTTATACTCCCTGAAATGGAGGGCCTCTCAGAGTTCACAGAGTACTTATCCGAATCAGTAGAGATCCCATCTCCTTTCGACATGTTAGAACCACCAACCTCTGGCGGATTCCTTAAACTCTCCAAACCATGCTGTTACATTTTCCCTGCTGGTTGCGGTGACTCTGCTCTGTTTGCGGTCAATGGCTTCAACATGCTCATCAATGGTGGCTCGGACAGGAAGTCGTGCTTCTGGAAGCTGGTAAGACATCTGGACCGGGTGGATTCCATCCTCATGACCCATATTGGTGACGACAACCTGCCAGGCATAAATAGCATGCTGCAGAGGAAGGTGGCAGAACTTGAGGAGGAACAGTCACAGGGTTCAACAGCCAACAGCGACTGGGTGAAGAACATGATTTCTCCAGATATTGGTGTTGTATTTGTGAATTTTCCTGAAAACCTGGAAAGCCCAGAACCAAACTACAGGGTGCGGAGGAATGTTGAGGAGGCGGCGTTCACTAAGCAGTTTCTCACCAAGCTAAATTTGAGGTTAGAGCCTTTGCAGAGGCCTGTTGGAAACGCTATCGAACCACTCATACTTTTTCAGAAAATGGGCGTTGGAAAGCTTGAGATGTATGTGCTTAATCCATCAAAGAACAGCAAGGAAATGCAGCACTTTATGAAGCAGTGGACTGGCAGTGAAAAGGACACCACCTCAATTTTGCTGCCAAATGGAAAGGAATCTGAGTTCCCCATCTCTTACTTGACATCTATCTCTTCACTCATTGTGTGGCACCCTGCAAATCCTTCAGATAAGGTTGTGCGTGTTCTCTTTCCTGGAAATGCCACCCAGCATCATGTCTTTGAAGGTTTAGAAAAGCTAAAGCACTTGGACTTCCTGAAGCAGCCAGTTGTCACTCAGAAAACAATGTCTTCTAATATGCCGTCAACACCTACCCTAAAGCAAGCTAAGATGAAACACAGAACAGACAGCAAAGAGAGCCTGAAGTCTACCCCAAAGCCATCACCTAGCAAAAGCATCAGAAAGGATTCAAAGGAAGACGCACCAGAAAAGGCAAAGGCTGATGTAGAAGTATCTCATGAAAAAACACAAAAGACTGAGAAAAAGGAAAAGGCCCCACTGAAAAAAGACAAGGCAAAAGCAGCTGAGAAAGAATCAAAAGCAACGGCTCAAAATGAGACTCCAGAAAAAAAGAAGTCTGAAATAAAGCCCAAAGTTGAAAAGATTGTTAAAAAGGAGACCAGAGTGTCTGCTGATAAGAAAAAAGAGGCTAAGAAAGAAGTAACAAAAAAAGATGATACACCAAAACATGACATTAAAAAGGATGAAAAAGTAAAGAAAGAGGAGGCAAAGAAAGTTGTAAAAAAGGATATCAGAAGAGATTCGCCTATGAAGGAGAAGAAGGAAGAAAAGAAAGATGTCAAAAGGCCTCCTAAAGACATAAAAAAGACATCTGCCAGTGAAGAAAAGAGTCTAGCACCAAAACCAAAGCCCCTGAAAAAAGACAGTGCTTCAAAGAAAGAAGCAGGAGTCCCGTCAAAGTTAAAAGAGAAAGGAAAGCCAAAAGTGACAAAGAAAGAGACAAAGGTGGAGAGTGCTGAACCTGCAGCTAGTGCATTAGCTGTTGCAGAGGATGCAGAAGCAGTAAGATCACTGATGTCCACACCAGAGGACCTCACAAAGGACTTTGAGGAGCTTAGAGCTGAAGAGTTGGTGGAGGATGATGCAACTGTTCAACAAATTAAGGAGGAAGAGGCTGTCATGATCCATCATGAAGAAATATTACAAACCAAAGAGTCACCTGAGACATTAGAGTCTGTGGATGAAGGCATAACAACAACGGAGGCTGAAGGTGACAATGGGGAGACTCCAGAAGAGCAAGTCCTTAAAGGAAAACTCAATGGCAGTGTAAGTGAGAAGTTTGAGGATGAGGGCACAGTCATGGAGGAGACTTCAGAGGGAGGTGATTATGAAGAGAAGGGAGAGACAGAAGAAGTTTATGAAGCACAGACAGTGGAACCAGATAAAGATAAGCTTACACCAACTGAGGATGATCACCAGGAGAGACATGATGAAGTCAAGCCAGGAGACAGAGTTCAAGACAATGATGATATAACTAATAGAAATGTAGGAAGTCCACATTTAAGTGAGGGAGAAACAGAGAAACGTATTTTGTTTGTGTCAGCATCACCCAAAGTGTCCTCACCTGTTTCCCCGGCAGCCTCTATCCATGACGAAATGGTTCCAGTTGGATTTGAGAGCTCAACAGCTTCAGATGACGAGAACAGAGATGAACCCCCTGAGGATTACACGGTCACCTCTGGTCACACTCAGTCCACCATGGAGATCTCCAGTGTCCCTACTCCCATGGATGAGATGTTGACTCCTAGGGACATTATGAGTGACGAAACCACCAATGATGAATCTCCTTCACCGGATGTTGGCAAGTTTGGGACATCAGGATCTGGAGAGTTTGATAGAAAGAAGCTGTCTCCACTTCAGGATATGCCAGGGTTAGATCACTCTCATAGTGATGCAACAGAAGGCCAGGACTACAACCACTCCGCCTCTACAATATCTCCGCCTTCATCACTAGAAGAGGATAAATTTGGTAAGGGGTTCCCCTCTGCAGGGAATGCTGAAGGGTTTGCAGCAGCAAAAGAGTTAGGTGACCCATATGACTCAGCTAGACTCAGTGCAGCATCCACCACACCACCCCTTGTGCGTTCTCCTTCAGTGGACCGCAAGGACAAGTTTGATTCTACATCATTGTTCCCTGCTCCAATAGAACTGTCCACCACACTGGCAGGGTGCACCAAAGCAACAGCTGATTCCTCCATCAGCCCAGATGACAAGACATTGGAAGGAGCTAATTCACCTCAGTCCTCTGGTCACACACCTTACTATCAGTCACCAGTGGATGAAAGAGCAGGAGTTCTACCACCTGTGTCAGAAGACGAAGCACAGGGTCCAGTGATTGTGGAGATTACAAGTGATAAAGAGGAATCCTCCAATAGAGTTACTCCAGAACCTAATGAGCAAGAACCAGAGAGTCCCTCCCCTGTTGAGAGGGTTATGTCCTCTCCGAAAAGCCCACCTCCAACTGAACCTGATTCTCCAACAAAGAAGGAAGAGTCACTCTTTGATATAGATCATAAGAAAACTGGAGATTCAGTCTTGTCCTCAGCACCAGTGACCAAACTTGAATCAGACACTAATCCTTTCACAGCTTTCAAAGAGGAGAGTAAAATGTCCATTTCAGAGGGTACCACATCAGACAAATCAGGAACCCCTCTGGAGGAGGTGGTAGCAGAGGACACATTTTCGCATTTAGCTTCAGCATCCACTGCCTCGCTGGCCACCAGCTCCTTGCCAGAACCCACCACTGACTCTCCTTCCCTTCATGCTGAGGTCGGCTCTCCTCACTCAACAGAAGTAGATGACTCTTTGTCTGTTTCCGTGGTTCAGACCCCAACCACTTTCCATGAGGCTGAGGGATCTCCATCCAAGGAAGATAGCCCGAGGCCCATGTCTATCTCTCCAGACATCTCACCAAAGACAAAAAGCAGAACACAGGACACAAAGTCCCCAGAGCAGTCCACCATGTCAATTGAGTTTGGCCAGGAGTCCCCTGACCACTCCTTAGCCCTGGACTTTAGTAAGCAATCTCCAGAGCACCCATCTTTGGGAGGCAGCTCACGTGCTACGGAGAATGGCCCAACTGAGGTTGACTACAGCCCCTCAGATGGAAAGAATGGTGGACAACTTGAAGACCATAGTTTAACAGTTGAGAAGCCTTTTCTTTGTGAAGAGAGCGATTCAGTCCTTGCCACTTCCGCAACCCCATCAGATGCATCACAATCCACTCCCTCTGTCACAACCCCATGCCAGATGACAGAGATACTAAATGCCGTGACTGAGCCGACAGATAAGTCTCCAGTCACCCCAAAGGCATCTTCTCTCACCCACTCACCTCATTCCAATGAGCCATCCCCAGTTCTAGGAGATCCTCCAGCTAAAGACAGTATCAGCCCAATTTCACCTTCTGTGGAGAGCATTACGACTGAATCTGGCACACAGCAGAAATACGACAAGTCACCCTCACCTCCTAAAGCTCCTTCACCATCATCATCTTTCACCCTTTCAAAAGAGGAGACCATTTCCCCGGCAAAGGAAACTAATCCCTTTAAATGTGAGGATTCTACACCTGAGGCAAAATCTCCTGTGAGCCCCAAAGTTCCCCTTCCATCATATCTACCTCTCTCCTCTGATCCATCTAATTACATTTCTGCCTGTGGCTCCAGGGACCCAGACTCCACTAAGAAGAGCCCCTCTGCTCCATCTAAGACAGATGTCGATCTCTGCCTAGTCACTTCATGTGAGTATCGTCACCCCAAGACAGAACTGTCCCCATCTTTCATTAACCCTAACCCTCTAGAGTACTTCATCAATGAAGAGAATGCAATGGATGAGGAGAAGCCTCTGACCAAGTCAGGAGGAGGGCCTCCACCTCCAGGAGGTAAGCTTTCTGCCAAGCAGTGTGAGGAGACCCCACCCACATCCATCAGTGAATCTGCCCCCTCCCAGACAGATTCTGATGTTCCACCAGGGACAGAGGAGTGCCCCTCCATTACAGCAGATGCCAACATTGACTCAGAGGACGACTCTGAGACTCTGCCTACTGACAGAACGCTGACCTACAGGCA
The DNA here is from genome assembly GCF_008729295.1 of Plectropomus leopardus. Classification (NCBI taxonomy): domain Eukaryota; kingdom Metazoa; phylum Chordata; class Actinopteri; order Perciformes; family Serranidae; genus Plectropomus; species Plectropomus leopardus. Next base: position 7,572,960 of record NC_056482.1, read on the forward strand.
TGCCGATCCTCCTCCGGTGGCACTCAGGGATGCTGCTCCATCTTCAGGCCACCATGATGTCTGCATGGTCGACCCAGAGGCCCTCAAGGCTGAAGAAAACCTCAACAATGCTAACACAGATGGAGGAGAAAAGGCTAAGAAGAAAAAGCTCTTGAAAAAGTCCTCCTCACCAGCCAGGAAGAGTGCTCTATCGAAAGTAAAGGAATCAAAGACTTCCTCTCCAAAGAAGAGTGTCGGAGAAGGGAAAGATGCCAAAAATGCAACCAATACCTCTGCATCCCGAGGTGTAAAAAGTGCCACATCAGGTGATTATTATGTGGGCTACTTATTGTCACTATTGTATCACTTTAGCACATTTTTGACAATTTTTTGACAACTTATCAAAGGCTAAGGTAATTTTTGCCTCTTTCAGGTACTGGTGGTGGAAAGGTATCAGGTGGGGCATCTCTGCCCAACTGTCCCCCCATGTACATGGATTTGGTTTACATCCCTAATCACTGCAATGCCAAGAATGTCGATGCTGAGTTCTTTAAGCGGGTGCGCTCCTCTTACTATGTGGTCAGTGGCAATGATCAGACAGCCCAGGAGCCCAGTAGGGCTGTCCTTGATGCTCTGCTGGAAGGAAAAGCCCAGTGGGGAAACAATATGCAGGTAAGTTTTAAGTATTAATATTAAATTGATATGTTAGGATGTGATTCGACCATACGTTATGTGTTTTTGACATGAGGACAGAAAAGTAACAATTTTGAGTTTGAATTGAAGATATTGTAGGGTCCATTTTATTGATGCCCCCTACTTCAGGGTGCCAGAATGTTTGGAATATATGCCGATTAGATTGAATAGATTTATTCAAAGGACTGACATAAATAACTTTACATATTTTACTTTGTACTGCTGAATTCTGTGTGCAAACATCATGAGGGAAGAACTGACAGAAAGGCAAAGATCTTTTTTGGTTGTAAAGATGAATCTTAAATTATCTGAATGCTTGAGCTTAGAAACCTCCTCCTCTCTGGTAACAGGTCACTCTGATTCCAACCCATGACACTGACGTGATGAGGGAGTGGTACCAGGAGACCCACGACAAGCAGCAGGAGCTCAACATCATGGTCCTGGCCAGCAGCAGCACTGTCGTCATGCAGGATGAGTCCTTCCCGGCATGTAAGATAGAGATGTAGGTCTGTTTGGCAAAACATCAGGAGGCCTAGTAAGTGATAATGAGAGAGATCATTATTGGTGGAAGACATCCACGTAGCATAAAACCCAAGCAGACACTTAAACACTTATATGCTAAGAAGCTACTTCCTGTGTTCTAAACCCTGAAAAAATAAATATCTATAATGAGGACTAATACTTATACAAATTAGCTTTGAGGGGCTCCGTGCAAAGGTCAATATTTTCTGCATAAAGTAAGACATCCTTGACATTGTCAAGATGTTCTCTGACTTTTAGAAAAGGATTGTGTTGGGAGGAAATTGGGAACCCAAAACTAGCCAAGTCATTATTTTCAAATTAAGCTAACTCTTGTTCAAATCAAATAATGATGTTGAAGTATGAGTTTCTTCTGCATCCCCAGATCAAAATACACAAGAGATTTGAATCAGTTTAACTGCTGTAATGGAACAAAACATCCTTGCATATGGTATATCATTGATTAATGGCTGTTATCCACACCAAAGGATAAAACAACATGGTTTCTGTTTATGCCTTAGGGAGTCTGAATGAATGTATAAGAAGTGGTTCAACTAGCAGAAGAGTGGTCAGGTACAGGTCAAACCCATAAAGGACTGTTAAATGGTTACATAGTTGAATAATGGTAGATATGAAATAACTCGAAAGGATACTTAACGCTGATTTGCATGATGTCTGACTTCATATTCATAAAGGGCAAGACAAAGTGCCCGTACCATACTTATACCTTGCGTTTTTAAGTCGGCTGGGTTTTATTGGTTTAAAATCGAAGTTTTAAATCTGGTTTATGTTGCTGCTGATGTATAAATATTAATTTATTTTGTTAATTTATTGTGCTTGATTGTCCAGATAGCCTTTTACACATGCACAACAGGAAGTTGCTTCAGAATGCATTGCCTTTTGTCACATGTGTGAAATCTGATCAGTCTCCACGCTTTTTTTTTTTAGAGGATCCCATTTTATTTCAGAATGTCTGTTTTATTTACAAATTTAACTAATAAGTTAAGGTATTTAAAAAGAGAAAATAAAATCTTATTTATTATTTATTATTACTTGAACTTGAACTTGAACTAATACCCGTTTTTTATGTAATCATGGAGCTATGGGGGAGCTAGCCTTTTCCCACTGTAAAGCTGGTGAGGCAGGATATTTTCATAAACCTTAAAATGTCTTGTTTTTCTAAAGCATTGTACTATAATTATAAATAGCTTTGTGGCCAATGGAGTGGTTGAACGACATGCATGATACCTTTGGTTTTTTTTCGCTTTTTTTATGGGGATTTTGCTCAGATTTGCATCAACAGGGCTAGGCTAGATAAATAAATGTAAGGAGCATTTTAAATGATTTTTGCAAGTCGTGCCATGACATAGTATACTACAATAACTTCAGCGATCGCCAACGGCACTGTATTGATATTGAAGTTGATTTTCAGGCTCGTGAGCATTTTCAGAGACTGAAAAAGAGTTTTTCAACACAAGCCAGGATGAAAAAGTAACCGCAGAAGCGTAGTCTTGAGAGGGCTAGCACAGAGGTGAGATTGAGTGATTTGTGTGTTTTAGATGAAAGTATGTAAAACGAAAAACTGGACACTTTAAACACATACACGACACAAACGAAGAAAACGGTACATAGGCAACAGATCAACACTGACATCAACAAATCACAACTTGACAATAACAGGCTTTGGTTTTTTGGGTTATTCAATCCACTCAACAATCTCACCAGATATTTCTGAAATGACATCAGGTGTTCATGAAACCACTACAGACCAGTTTCCTGCAGGGGAACCTCAGACCAACACCGTGACCAACAACAAGCCTACAAACTCTGAAGTGACATTTTTCTCTTGAACCGACATTTCTCTTTTCTCTGTCTTCTATCTCCGCACCTCCTCTCTTTCTCTCTGTCTATTTATCTCTGCCTTTTTCTCCTTATCTTTCTCTCGGGAGAACTTTAATAATGTTTGTCTGCAGCTGTGTGGTATATTTGTCTTGTGAACTTGCATCTTCTCTGCCCCTTCCCGAACTCATATGTAACTTATAGCAATTAGTTTGAAGTGAAAGTATTCCTTAGTGCTTTCTGATGTATGTGTGCAATATTTCCTCGACCCATACGGCAAATCTCATGTAAGAGGAACCACTACTAAAGAACAAACATTCAAAAACAACCACAGTAAAATCTGTTGTGAAAAACAAGGATTTGTGTTTTTTTTTAATCTATTTATAGAGCCCAGTTGGGTTATGCATTATGAAGGAAGTGTGTTATTTCTTAAAATGTGATATTCAGACTTGTTTTATTTCAGTGTTTTTTTATAAACAGCTTCATCCACTAAGATATCAAAAGTCCAAAGCTTTCAATAGTTTTAATAGTGAGCAATGACAAAAAAAAGCATTTTTACATGCATAACGAAGTCACACATTTATTTTACTCACAGGGAAAACTAATGCTTTGTTCACACTACGAGTGACAGCAACAGTATGACCAGCTACATGTTCACCAAGTTGCAGTGAAAGTTGTTCATATGCTCATTACCGTAAATCTAGGCGGGTTTCCATTAACCCTCAAATTGTGGAAATTGAAATCGCGAATAGAAAATACGCCTAATGGATTCTTTCTAGAAGTCTATTTTTTACCAAAATTGTTTTTGCTGCGGTTAGCTGTTGTTGGGCAAATATGTCCAAGTTATACAGATCATCCTGAGGGAGACATGAATGTTTGTACCTAATTTCATTGCAATCCATTCAATATCTGCCAAGATATTTTACTCAAAACAACATATATGAACCAGCCTGTCAGGGGATCATCAGCGTCAGACGGCTTTTCTCTTTGGGAACCATAAATGTCTATATGAAATTTTATAGTAATCCATCCTCTAGTTGAGAAAATTCAGTCCAGAACAAACTGTGGGGCTGACTGGCATTAAAAACTCCCCTGCCATAATGATCGAGAACACAACATGCCAAGCTAAAGTCCTGCACACACAGATGATTGGCTTTAAGTGACAATGCAGCCCAGGAGAGAAGCCATTTCTTTTGGCATCCTTGGTGACAAGTGTCCCTGAGAGCCAGACAGGATAGATGAGGGACTGAGATACAATGTCTCACTTGTGGAGACTTAGTTTAATCTTAATGTGACAAAGCTAAGAGCTGTGAGAGTGTTTTGACAGTGTTCTCTACTTTAAGTAAATGTATTTGCCTAAATGGAAATAATTTGAATGTTTTAGCCCTGCTTGCAGCATAACACAAGCTGTGCCACCTCTACTTATTCTAATTCAAAGGAAAATTGATAAAAACAAATTGAAAACCTGGATCTACATCACATCTCTTGTGCAGCTTTCAGATCCTTTTCACAAGCACATAAACTCTTGAAATGTGAGCAAATTCCCTCCAAAACATGGAAAAAAGGCAATGTGCATCTTAGCATGAAATGACCCAAAAAGTTTACAAGAAATAAATAAAAGTTACAAGAAAAATGTCCTGAATAGAGATAAATTTTATAAAATTGCTTTTAAAGAAGTTAAAATTTCAAGAGAACTGCATATATATTTTTATTAAAATTGTCATTTTCTTCTTTTTTTACCTTTTTTTTTGGAAATTTTGCTGCAACTTTTGTTAATTTCTTGCTAATTTGGGGGGTTTGATAAAGAGTCAATATATGCAGCTTATTAGAAATTTAATCTTAAAAATTAGATAGAACATTGAACTTGTCATGATTAAAATAACATTAGATTGGAGTGTATTTAGCTTCTCCAGTATGCAGTGAACTGAAGGACCTCTTAGATCAGATGCCCCAGGGACACTGACTGAAAAAGCAGAGCAGAATGAGAGGACATGTCTCCACAGTTCAACATCCATTTGCTGTACAGTGAGAGTACAAGAGTCCACATGTCTGATGTCAGTCTCTCAGAGCTATTTCAGCAAATATACTGCACACCAGCGAGAGTACAGCTTTTGTCTTTCCTTCCATAGTACACACAAGTTATGCAAATAAGAGATCATCCCCACTTTTTATCCCAAACCAGCATGCAACTGCGGGTGTTTATGATTTAGTGCAAAATCAGTCAGTGTCTGCACATAAATGCATATCATAATTCCGGCTATAGATGGAAGCTAGCCTATTTAATTGTCTTTCAAGGACAGTAACTTTAGTGGCACACTGTGTGACACAGTAATCAGCAGCAGCTGTTTTTCTTTTTTCTTCTGTGCCAAAACTGTTTCAGTGGGGACATTTATTAATGATGATGGGACACCCCAGGCACTTTCCAAAACCAAAGGGAAGTGCACGCCGGGATAAATCAAAGAAGATGTAAGAGCTACGATCAGTCGGCAGAACCTGGCTGACTGGGAAATCAAAGCCTGAGTGCTAAAATAGACCTCCCTTACAAACAGCACATTTCCCTGTTAGTTACTGCATTATCTGAGCAACTCAACAGGAGCTGCCACCACACTTAAACCTGTGGCTTTAGATGAACTATATGTCGGATAACCTGTTTTTAAATTCATGCAAACATACATATGCACAGAGAGAAACCCACTGAGAGGCACACACCTTGCAGGATACCATAAATTATCCAAAGCCCTGTGTCTGATTGGCTGAGCAAGCAATCTTAGCTGGATGGGCTGAGATGTTGTTGCCAAGGCAACAGTGGGGAACACCCTGTCCCAGCCCTCTTTCCTCTGTGCGAGGTGGTCTATTCAAGGAGTTAGTCTCCGAAACAGTTTAATCATGAAGTGAATCCTCAACGGCTGCAGGCTTAGCAATTATGTTTCCTGCAGTGGAAAATCACATCTTAAACATGAAATCGTATATAAGGAAACATAAAAAGAGTATTGGATTATGTGATGAAATTTTAAATCGAGAAATTGAATCTAATATTTCGATTTAATTTGAAACGTATGCACACAATATGGCCCATCTCAGAGAAAATGCAGCAGAGCTCCCGTGTGAGGACTTCGTTATGTAACGCTGTGCAGGTCAATGGGTACACTGACTGGTTGCAGGGTTTGGTGTTCACCGAGGCCTAAAGAGAGAGCATAGGTGAATGTAAATCGCTTTTAATAAAACAAGAAGCTGATTTGGATCTTACATATTTTACAACATAATATTTGAACTAAAAATAATCATTCTGTAAGCAAGTTCAAAGTGTAATTCAACTTAAAATGTTCTGCCAAACCACAGCTTTGGCATTGATAACCATAATGTTTTGAATGTGCTGTTTGATTCTCTGATATGGAGTTTGTTGTGTTAAATATTTCAAGCCCAGGGCGCAAAGTGTGAAAATGCAGGGGTTTTTTTGCCAAGTTTAGAACAGACTCTGGGTGCTCTGATGCATAGAGCATCTGGTTTGAGAGTTGTTTGAAACAGGAACATTTTGTTTACAGAGACACAGATTACATATAACCAGGATGTATATTAATCTTCCTTTGTATCCTTCAGAATCCTCATCTTAAAGGTTACAAGTAGTTTCATTTAAAAATGTTAAGCTTAAATAATGACGTCATTTGAATGCATGGGGTCTTTCCCTGACGTTGCTTTATTTGCCACAGAAGAGTAACAATGCAACACTCCAATGGTTTATCTTTAATTGCAGCAGAAATTAGAAACAATAAAAATTCAAAAAATCTAAAACAGAACTGCAGCCTTTAGAATTCTTTTTTTATTTGATTAGATTCAAATGATTGCACAGAGTAGACTATACGTGGAAGAGTTGTGTGTTTTTTTTTTAAGAAAGCTTCCTGTAAATAATTATAATGATGAACATTCATGAAATAATTTGTTCTTAATTATTTCTTTTAGTATCTCAAAATATCTCATTACTTTGAGAGAATGAGTCATTATTTTAAGAAAGCTTATATTAAGTCATTATTTTCAGATGCCTAATCATTATTTTGAGATACTGAGTCATTATTTTAAGAAAGTTTCTTTTTAGACTTTTAGATACTTAGTCATTATTTTTGTGTTTTTCCAGTAACAATGGCTTTCAGGATGTTTTTGGTGGAAATGGGCTTCCATACAGTTCTCATCTAACATTCGGTATGTGTAGTGATAATATAGATAAGATAGATATGACATAAATACTATATATATATGTATATATGCTCGGCTATTGATGGCAATGACAACCAATACAGCCAAAACACCCAGACTGTATGTATGTGCATCATGGTCTGCATTACATATTATCATTATGCATTATATTTTTACATTTTATACATTAGTGAGCCCCAAACTTCCTGACAGCAGCAAACTCATCAGACATGTTTAAAAAAGCAGTGCAACAGCACCACCTGTAGGTTAAACGATACATTTTTGATAATAAAATACTTCTCCCTATAGTTTAAACATGCACCACAGAAATTAAAAGCGATTTGTGTGACAGAGTAGAAATGAGTATCGATAATATAAAAGAGATACAATTTAAAAAAAACACTGTACTCCGCGTATTTTCACTGCGCGCTGCCATGTTGGATGATACCAACTAGGTAATGTCTATTACAAAATTAAAACAAAGAGCTACACTCACTGTTTTACTCGAATTAATAAATATTATTGGTATAATTGGTTACAGTACGTTTTTTAAAATATTTTTTTCAAAATACGGGCAGTTATCGAGGTGTTAAACTCCATAATATCTCACATAACACCCCCTTTGTTTTTTTAGTTAAATGGTACAGTCAGTGGGCAACATGGCGCTGACGAGGGTCGCTAAATGTTGTCGGTCGTTGGTTCGTGAACCTTCAAAAGGGCTTTTCTGTGGTGTTTTGCAGCCAGGCTGGACTGAAAGCTGCTCCGGAGGTAAGACATATAAAACCCGACAATAAGTCCTCTGTCTAATACCCAGGTGACAGTTTAAACTGGCTGCTTTAGCAGACAGAAGCTACATTAGCAGCTCGTCAATAGTAACGCAGAGGTGCAGAAATGTTATTCAACTTTACAGTAACTGACTCTAAATGTATGTAACTGTTCATAAAAATCCCCCAAAACTCGCTTTACCGGAGGTTTAATTGTCAGGGTTTGTAGCAATAGTATCTTTTTTTTATTTATTTGTAAATGTAAGGCATATGGGAACTTCAGTTTTAGTGCTGCAGCGAGGCTACATTACAGAGGCTGGACGAAGTTGTTGTTCTGTTTGTCTCAAGTCAACATTACAAACATGAATTCAAACAGCTACATTCACGTCTTTTGTTTTGTTCTGTGGTTGTTGTCTGGTTTAACTTGTCTAATTTGGTTTGATTTTGTTTTATTTTTGTTGTTTCTTCTGCCTAACTGTGGATCCGTTTATTTTTATATTATTTATATTTGTGTATAAAGTATAAAAGCCATTATATTTAAAATAATGCCAAAATTAATTTTTTAAAAACTGACAAAAAAAGTCCGTAACTTTGAGTTTTCAACAACAGAGTAACATACTCAATGTATACAAATCATTGATGCTTCTAACAACAGAGTAACCTATAAGATTAATAAAATCACTGATGCTTTTAACAAAAGAGTATTTATGCTTTTAACAGAGTAAATGATGAAGTCATAAGTCAGTGGTGTTAATAATCAAGTCCAGATAGAAGTCTTTCTTTGATTTTGACAAGTGAACTCTAAAGTCATCAGAATTGTGACTCTGTCTGACATGAATCATGTGTATGGAGTCCACACCTCTGCTAAATGATAATAAGATGTCAAGGGAGCAGGGTTTTTTAAAGTGAAGTTTATTTTTCCCCCAGCGACATTAACTGTTTTAAAAATTAAACCACCCTTATTTTTACATCACAACATGACTGCATTGTTGTTCTTATCTGCTTCTTGTTCTCTACCCAGCTAAGAGGCACCTGTTGACAGAAGATGTCATCAAACTACAAAACTTCCAGCAAAGGAAGCTGGCGGTGGCTCACCTCGTCAGTGGATCGCAAGGTGAGGTAGTCTTTGTCGCTGCCTCTAAAGCTGCAGTTATGTGTTATGATCCATAGAGTAAGGCTCATACTTTTACCTCCACTTTACAGTTAATATCATTGAGCAATTCAGTGAGAAGCTACAGAGGAAAGAGCTGATACTGCGAGATGAGCTGAAGCTTCTCCTTCACTTGTGCCAGTCTACAGACGACATGATGATAGCCAGAGATGCCATTTATAGGTATAGTACATCTTTATGTACAATTTTGTAAAGCAAAAATAAAGTAAACCATGTTCAGCACCAAAATATTGTGTTCTCTGCTCTTTATCTGCATTATCTTTCACAATAGACTCTACCTTCTTTACAGAGTGAAACAAATACATCTCTAATATTGCTATGTCATGTATCCAGTATTTCAAGTAAGTTTATGTTATGATCCCTTAATTTGCACTCACTAGGTATCATGCAGAGAACCGGAACATGGCGTACGGAGACTTCAAGTTTGGCCCTCTCTTCATGAGACTGTGCTATGAGCTGGGCCTGGAGGGCTTGGCTGCATCTTCAATCACAGATCAGGTCAAAAATTGCATTGATTAAAACCCTTTCTATTGGCAAAAGTGTTAAAATCCAGTACTTGTCTTAGAGCCTGCTTGGACTGGTAACATTTCCTCTCACTTGTCTGAACAGAACATGAAGGGATTTTTCAATGACTCGACTTCCTTTAACATCGCCATTGACATGCTATTCACAAAAGGATATTTTGAAAGTAAGTGACAAAACAACTAGCCTTTGTTTTTCCTCCATGTGTAATTATTAACACGTGTATAACAAACTTTGGCTATTGCAGATGCCATGGAGGTACTAAAAACCATGAGGAATCAAGGGGTAACATTCAACAAAGACACAGTGATACTGGCATCTGGCACCTGCTATAAATTGGTAATGTTTCTCTGAATTGTTTGATTAACTGATTGAAGAACAGTTTGTTAGTGGTTAGTGGCATCTTGTGAAGATTGCAAATTGCAACCAGCTTGAAGGTTCTCCCGGCTAGAATTCCCTCAGTGTCGGTTGTTCGGGTTTTTACCAGGAGCCAAATTCTCAGCTGAGGTCTCTTCTTCTCCATAACAAACAGACGCGGTGATATTAACCAGTAAAAACAATGAATAAAGCAGTTTCAAGGTAAAAATCAATGTTTTTTCAATGCTGTTTGGCACGTTGCAGACGTGCCGTTCACCCAGCACCTGCAAATGTGAACTCACCTTTTATCTGATCCAGACGCTCAGGAGGTTTTCAGTGTGAGCCCAATTATCCTAAGAGGAATGCTCTACTCCAAAACAAACAGACCAGCAGATTTAAACTGGTAAAAACCCTGGGAAAAAAGCAGTTTCTAATGGCAAATTAAAGTTTCTTCAACACCGTCCGACATCACGCCAGCCCAGCACCTACTGATGAGTGCACTCCCTTCTTCTCTGATAACTTATTTTGCAGTGATTATACACTGAAGAAAACATTCATACTTTATTATATCCAATTCCTTCCAGTATATCCCTCTAAATCCTACACACTGGACCTTAAAATGATAACATCTATTTCAGCCTTACAAATATATTTGTTTTAAGATGTAAAAACTTCGCAGCAGTTAATATTGTGTTTTTATATCGTCAGAACACGGCTGAGTCCTTCAGCATCTGCACTGCTCTGATAGAGGAGGAACAGACCAAAGGGAACTTTATCCCAAGACACGCTTACTGCTTCGCTGTGGCATTAGCACTTAAACAGGTATGGTATATTTATGTCTTTTTCCTTTCAGCCATGCAGAAAGATGTGGAAAATGTTACATAATCAGTAATCTGTTTTGTCATTTTTTTCTGTTTCAGGATGACATAGAAAAGGCCCAGTCATTGTTCTCACAAATAATGAGCACTGACAGCAGATTATGCCAAAATTTAAAGGTAAGTGTTAGTCGTATAACTATACTATGCATTATTCCTTGCCGTTGTTGTTAAATGATTAATATATTCTTCTTTACTGTGATTTAGGTTATGATTCAAGCAATGTCTGGAGCAGTGACAGATGCCATAAACACCCTGTCTGCAGCCATGGGACCTCGAGGTCCATCTTTTGTGAGGAAAACTGAATTTTCTCAGGAGGTGGTGAGTCAAACATCCATCTGTTTTGTTGTACAATGACACAGATGCTACTTTTACTCTTAAATTTGTAACTAAGGATGCAGTAATTGTATGTGAAAACATATAATAACAAACAGTCCTACAAGAGATGTTCATCTAAAAGGGCCAGAGTTTAGGATTTAGGGAGATGTGTTGGCAGAAATTTAATATGATAAAATAAGTACGTTTTCTTTAGTGTATAATCACCTTAAAATAAGAATAATTTTGCATGTGTTACTGTAGAAAGAGCAGTTTATATCTACATAGGGAGTGGGTCCTTATCCAACGAGCCCGCCATGTTGCATCACCATGTTTTTACAGAAGCTCAGAATGGACAAACCAAAGATGGGATCATTCATGTTTCAGCATAGGCCATCATCGCGGTGAAGCAGTGTTATGTTATAATGCAGCAAAAATCTGAAAAAAACCTCTGACTCTGAGTACTTTTAAGTCAAACCTCAAAATGTTTTTGTTTTTTTTTAAACACTGCCCACTGTACCCTGTAATGACACTAAACTCATTTTTAAGTTTGATTTGAAATCACTTTAAATAATCTTTTTATCTTTGCACCTCTTGGCTGCACTTTTTCTATTTTTAATGGCGATTTTTTTATTTTAAATTGTAAACAATTTAATAATGAATTGCTTCTTTTTTTTACTCTTTTATTTTAAGTATCTATCCTTTTAATACAATTGTTATTTATTACTTAATTATTTTTAATCAATTACTGTAAAGCACCTTGAATTACCCTGTTGTATGAATTGTGCTCAACAGATAAAACTGCCCTGCCTTGCTTTGCCTAATTCAGTAACCCAGTAAAAACCTCCTCAACAATAAAAACTAAAGGATTCTCAATGGGAACATTTTTAGCTGGTTGCAATATGCAATCCTCACCACTAGATGCCACTAAATCCTCCTAAATCTCTCACACCGTTCCAAACTAGAGATGTCTGTAAATCACTGAAAAACTGCGTGCTGGCTCAGTGGCCTCTCGTGACCTGTTTCAGGTGGATTTGCTGCGCATGCAGAGTGAGGGCGGCCCACACACGATGAAAGTGCAGCAGGTAGTGACTGGTCTTGAGCAAGCCAGTCAGGTGACCCAGTACACCATCGACAGCATGCTGTGCCAAACACCCACAGGGAAGAGGAAACCGGCGCCAGTACTGGAGGAGAGGAGGATGAGCCGAAGGACTCTGCAGCCGCTGCAGTCCACTCTGCTGTCAGAGTGAGAGACGCTCCAGTCCTGCTCTGTCTACAGACTCTGAAACTGTTTTACCCCAATCTGACAAAAAACACAAACTCTGACCAGATTGGATTTACTAATCTGGTGTAAGTGTATGTTTGGTCACAATTACTAAATCTACCTCTCCGTAAACACAGACACAGTCATCCCTCTGCTGACTGGACTTTTGGCCCTTTTTTTGTCAGCCCTATTCAAAATTTGAGGTCACAGTTCATGTTTGCGCAGCAGGCACTTTAACAAAAAGCTGCTGAGAGAAAATACAGAAGCAACGCCATCTAAATGGGTATGGATTTCCATGCAAGGGTATCATAAATAACTAGTGATTTGGGAAGAAGGTGTTGTGTATAAGTGTGTGCGAGTCATTAAAGGTTAATCAGATATTTACTAATTAAAAGAAGATTCTTTGTCTTGCTTTTAAAGTGTAGGGATGCTGGTGAAATCATGCTTGTTTTGCCATCTTTGTTGGCTCACACTGTATTCAAGTTTGTGTAAACAACAGCCAGGTGCTCATGTGTTCATTGCAGTAGGTTTTGCAAGGTGTAGTCACACCTCCTGTTCATAATGGCCACTTAGAGACACAAAAATATATTCCAAATTATATCTGAAATCAGTATGAGGCTTCAAAGTCAAAGTTACTGCCTCTTCCAAACGAAATTCCCCTTTTTTATTATTACCCTTCCAGAGACAGACAAAGACGGCGTTCTGTACAACAAAGACACTTTGGAACATGATTTGATTAACTCAAACAGCCGAGCCTCACATTTGCTTCTGATAAATCTTTGAACACGTTTTTACACAAAAGAAGCACTGTGACAATTTTACTCACCGTCACTTACACCAAAAGTACTGTAGGTACTCATAGAGAGCAAAACCTGTTTAATACGGATACCTGACTATTTTTTAGGACGGTTTTGAATGTTGTGAACCTATTCTTTAATGCTTTTTACACATTCTATTCTAAAATGATAACAGTTTAGTTGTCAACAGTTGAATTAATCTGCAACTAATTGGATAATCAGTTTGAGCTTTTTTTTCAAAGAAAAAAAGTAAAAATTCACTGATTCCAGCATTAAATGTGAATATATTCTGCTTTTTTTTTTTTTACTCCATTTAAGAAACCATAAAAAAACAGAACATCTTGGGGTTGTGGACAAAATCTTGGACTTTCAGAAACAATGATTTCATTGATTTTTATTTTATAGACCAAACAACTAATCTCACAATCACAGAGATAATCATCAGTTTCTCTCAAAGATGATAAACTGCCAATGTTTGAAAAATGCATTAAAAAACATTTAATCCTGTCTTAGAAACAAGTCCAGAATCCACAAAGACTCCTTTAACCATCTGAATGAAAATATTCTGTCTGCTTAATGATGAAAAACATTTAGAACCAGTTTCCCAAGATGTGCCTTTGGTTTCCAAATCGTTGAACCTTGGCAGGCTGTCAGCTGTCTGGTTAGGAGACAGTCACTAATTATTTTTTTGTATTAATTTTTCATCCAGATGTTATGAGGAGTCTTGGGATTCTCCATCGAGAGTGCATTTGGGAGGGAACTCCTAAAGGTGCAGCATGCAAAAGCGGTTTCAGTGTTCATACGTTCGCCTGACTGATGTTTCAAGACTGACTTGTGAAACTGTGAACCTATCCTTAAAATAATCTTTTTGAAGGCTATGCATTTTATGGAAAGAAAAAATGAATGCACAATGCAACTTGCGATAAAATTGCTTTATAAAAATAATAATAATAATGAGACTATTATCTCTATCTAAATCTAAGAAAATAAATGAATGAATTAGCATCGAATTTTTTTCAGACTTATAAAAGTATTTATGATAAAATTATTTGAATTAATTCAGAAACTTGATATTTTGAATCTTGATAATTAAACAGTGGAAAAAAAGGAAAGTTTTTTTCTCCATGAAAACCTTCCTAACAACTCTGAGATAATGATCTCGTAAATTTAGAAAAACGGGGCTTTTTTGTTTGTTTGGGTTGTTTTTTTAGTCGTCCATACTTTTCTATATGACTCAAATGTAATGGTAAAGCACAAACTTGGGACCTAGAACAACATTTGGGGCTCATAATTTCCATGTATTTTGAACATTAAAATCCCCAAAGGTTCCGGCTCCAAGCCTTTCATCTCAATAATTTTAGAATCGTTAAAATAATAGTCGTTAAAATAAAATATATTCTTTACAACCTCAAACCTGCTGATCGGAACACATGTAAACAAACCATGACGCACTTCAGCTCCCTCCCACAATGCACCGCTTACATCGGCTGAGGCAGCCACGGAGGAGAACAACGGAGCCGCGACTCGAAGCCAAACAAACCGGGTGGAAAGTGTACATTTATAAAATAGTACAAAGGGAGTAGTTTTGGCTCATTTCTAGGATTACTATAAGGAGTTAAGGACGGATGCAGCGGTGATATCCACTCCTCACGGCAGCTGGGTGGCGGTGCTCTTTAGCATCAGCTAGCCGGTTAGCTGGTGGTGACTGACGGGGAAGCTGTTTGTAACATCAGCCCGGCTGGCCACCACACGGACAGACAAAGGAGAGAAAAGACAAAAAAAAAAAACAACTTAAAAGTTGAAATTACGTGACATATTACTGATAGGGAGCGTTGTTTTGTTATTAACAAGTTAGCCGTTAGTTTTCAGACTAGCTTTAGCTAACTGAACTTAGCTGTCGTTGGGTCGTCTCCGGCTTTGACATCTGTAAATACTGGATTTGGGAGCTTTAGCTAACATCGCAAGGAAGACACAATGAGCACCGAGGCGGAGACCGCAGCGTCCACTAAACCCACTCAGGAGGATGACGGCATGACATGGTGGTACCGATGGCTCTGCAAAATAGCTGGAGTTTTGGGAGGAATATGTAAGTAGTTATTAAAGTCCATTTCTTGTCTCGCTTGATCAGTAAATAAACGATACGCCGAGATAAACCTAAATCCTACCATAGCTCCGTTTACAGTGAATACAGCTGCTGAGTGTGCTGTTAATACCATCACACACGTTTGTGCACTTTTCTGTGACAACCAAGTGACTTTATTGTCATGTCAGCATACTTTCATACAGTGTATATACTATTACGCATTGTCTATACTAATGTGGGGCTTGGAGGTGGTTCGGGACAGAAAAGGCATCAGATTACTATTTGGAAATTTTCGTTTAAACCTTACTTCACTTACAGCCATGACAGACAAAAGCTTTGTCACAGCCCATTGTCCCCTCTCTGCAGCAGCCTCTGTTGGGCACCGCCTGTTTGCATGGCTTGCTCATTACATTACAGCTTGTTATTGCTAAATGAAAACTATATTATTGGAGCACACATAGTCCTCAGAGGGTGCTCTCTCTCTCAGTACTTCATTGTGAGATTGAAGTGTTTTTTTTACTGCTGAATTTGCAGTTTTCCCGCAGCATTGCAGCCCTCCTGTCTCTCCCTCTATCCTTCTCTCCTTCACAGTGACACCAGAGTCACAGTGCCTGTATCACATTAACCACCTGGGGCACTGCATATTCAATGGGCTCTGTATTATTAAGGAGGCTGGACGGTCCAAAGGAGCAGGATATGCTGTGTCGTTCTTCCACTGGTTGTGGCAGCGTGGGCTTGTCTGGCCTGAGAGCTCTCACAGACACTAGATATTTACCCTCTCTTCTCTCTGAGTCTCAGCCCAAAGTTGATGGATGGTGTTAAGTCTCAAATACAAATGTCAGACTCAGCACTTACTTGGTGTTGCTGTGTGAACTGCGAGTCAGAAGTTTAAAATACTCAGTGTTTTAGGGTTTGATGTGTGCCATTCATAAATACCACAGAATTAAAGATATGAAATAATACACATAGTTAAATTAGGAAATGAAAGAGAGGGATCTCATTGGTTGTTTTTCTTCTGCATCTTTCCTTCTCATTAGTGAAAGAAATACACTTATGTGTCTTAATCGAAACTATGTGACCACCTTTAACCCTTTAAAACCTGTATCAACATCAGTTTTCTTGTGCTGCATTCATGTTTTTTTCACAAGTACTTGGAAACATGGGGGAGGGGGCAATAAGCAATATGAGGTGATTTCCCCAGTTTAAAAATACTAGGGAAAATGTTAAGAAAACTTTATTTATAATGATCATGATTGCATATTTATAATTAAATTACATATTTTTTTCCAGGTTATTTTGTGAACTTTCATTTTTGTGATAATTTTCAGCTAATTTTCTTGTGCTTTTTACAAATTTCTTGCTTTTTTTCAAAAGCTTTGGACTTTAGGTTCCACAAAATAAACCATCAGAAAGTTTTACTTGGGGCTGCAAGACCGTCACTATTTTCAGATGCTTAACTGTGTGAACAGTTAATTTAGAAAGGTATTGCCAGATTAATTGCCAGATTAAAGGTTAACAATTAATCCCAAAAGCTCATATCCTTATTTTTATTTATATATTTACATTTGAACCATAAAGACAAGGCACTACAGCAGATTCACTTCACATGTTTCAGGGTTTAATGCTTTATGTCAGTGTGAATAGAACTGATAATTGGATTTAAAAAAAAATATATTTACACTATCTACTGCTGCTGTGTTAATTTCTTTGGCTGACATACTTGTACAGTATGTGATGTTGCTGTATCACACATTATCTCAGGGCCTGACACTAATTACCACATTTAGAACAGTGACATGAATTTTTCACATTTTTCGCATGTTAATACACCTCAAGCTCATCTCATATTGCAGTTTACACGTATTTCAGACAGTGGATAGTCAGACACTGGATTTAAGCAGGTCCCATTGGACCTGTGTGTGTGTGTGTGTGTATGTGTGTGTGTGTGTGTGTGGTACAGTGGAAAAAGTGATGGAACACAAAGCACAGCCACGGCAAAAGCTAAAAAAAAGGCCAATATTGAAAATGCTCAGATTATCATGAAATAAATCCTGTGCATGAATAATGCAACTTGCTTTGATTTTAACGGAGTTGTTTAAAATTTGATATGGGTGATTAATTTTAAGCCCAGACATGTTTCATAATAGCTTTTACATCTAGATATGAGGGCTGGGGTCCATTCTGTTTTATTTCCGATGTTTCAGAATTGCTTTAGGATATAAGGCAGTCATAGGCTGCTTTGACAGACATCTCTGTGTGTTTGTTGCATATTTTCATGGCTGTGCATGCTCCATTTGTTCTGCATTGCCGATTTTCATGTGTTTTTTATTGCGCACAGACTGTACTAACCAAACAGAGCATACATGAAAACTTAGTATGTAATAATCATGGCTTTTAAAACAGGAGCAGCTGAACTCTTAATGTATTTCTGAGATCCATTCTGACATCTGAAATATTTCACATGTAAAATTCCAACAGCTAATGGTCAGGCCTAATATTTTTTGTACAATCTGTCATATGTTTTATCTTAACAACAGCCCTTTTGCTTTGTCTTTTCTCCTGTCCAAATCACGCAGCCTGTGCCATCTCAGGAGTGTGGAACTGTGTCACTGTGAACCCTTTAAACATCGCAGCTGGAGTCTGGATGGTGTAAGTCTTTAATGCTTGTTATGCTTACTTAAATGTAGCATGCATAAATGAGCTCCTTCACATTCTGTAGGCAGAGATATTTTTATATGCTGTTTGTAGACAGAAATAACACGTAGCTGTTATATGAATCGGTTTACTTATGTACTGAACATATAACCCAAGCCTGGTTACCTCCATTTATCTGGTTTGTTTAATTACTTTTTTCTTTTTTTTTCCTGTCTTCTTATTTTGGTTATTTGTGTAAACCTGGATGGGAGGGTGTGTGTGGGCATCTGTGTAAATGGCAATCAATTAAATACATGTATTCACATGTCAAATGATCATATTTTGAAAGCATAAATAAAGTTGGAAAAAAAGCAAGATGCAGAAAAAGGTTTAAATTAGATTCTTTTTCCCAACAGTTTTGTGTGTATGGAATTAAAAGCCTGTCCCAAATACAAGCCTGTTCAGTTATTCAAGCAAATAACAGACCAGGCTATTAATTGAAGTTTTATGGTAAATAAAAAACGATCTGTGACAGCTTTCCTGTGCAGATTTACAGTTTTTGTTATTTATATATCTCACGCATTATGCACTTGTATTAACTTTTCCTTTTCATTCTTCTGTTTGTATGTGCAGTATGATCTTACACTGTGACTGAGCAATAGTCTCTTGAAGATATAGCACATCCAACAGGAAAGACACCTTTAGTTTTTATCCTTCTGCACTGCATCGATCACTGAGTGAAAGTCCTGCCTAGGAAAAAAAAAGACTGATTAGTTTTTTTGGTCATTTCAATTTCAATTTAAAACATTGAAATCAGTCAGCCATTTGTGTTCTTTACACAGATCACACCAGAGTGAGTTGTTCAAAGCAGCAATCTTAAAAATGCACCAGACTCGCTACTGGTCTTTGTTATATATGATATGTATAATGTTTTGGACAGTTGGGTCAGGCATAAAAACAACAACATTTGAATACTCACCTTGAGTTCTGGGAAATGGTGACAGGAAGTGGGCAATTTGCACTATTTTTTGCCATTTTCTAGATAATCCAATTAATCAGTAATTGAATTAATAGATAA
The DNA here is from genome assembly GCF_008729295.1 of Plectropomus leopardus. NCBI lineage: Eukaryota > Metazoa > Chordata > Actinopteri > Perciformes > Serranidae > Plectropomus > Plectropomus leopardus. The sequence continues at coordinate 7,592,038 of NC_056482.1, forward strand.
CAAAAGTATTGTTGGTTTCAGCCCTAGAGCCTTTTCAGTTTTCCCAGAAATAACATTTAGTGCAACAACAGGGATGAAAATGACATAAACAAACACTGTCTCCCTTCGACTGTCAACACCTGAGCAGATTAATAAAAAAGACTAAGATTTAAATGACGTTGGCTGTGTCCTGACTGTCAGCCAAACTGACATCATGCCAGTTTTTTACCACGTGGACATGAAATATTTATTTTAGCTGGTAAACAGAATATGAATCAGCAACTATTTTGAATTGAATGAATTATTTTAGTCAATTTTCTTGGAAATTTCCCAATTATTCCCTGGTTCCAGCTTCTCCATTATGAGGATTTGCTGCTTTTTGTTGTCCGAGGTGTGAGTAAACTGAATATACTTGTGTTTTCAACTGTCGGTCAGACAAAACATGACATTTTAAGATGTTACCTCAGTGAATTCATCAAAAAATATTTTTCAGATCAATCATTTATTAACATAATAGTAAGCTACAGTCCAAACTCCTCTAACCAGCTCCCTGCTGTTTCTGTGACAGTAAACATGTGAGCATAGGCCCAAATTGAAAACCTTGAACAATGACAATGACATGCATGATGGTTCTTTTCGATCCAGCTGCTGTATTCAGACTCCACCAGACTTGAGTTGTACAGTGTTTGAGATGGAAAAGATAACTCGCTGCTGTGTTTGTGTCCTCCCCTCCTGTCTCAAGGTTGAACGCCTTTGTGCTGTTCCTATGTGAAGTCCCATTCTGCTGCCAGTTCATAGAGTTTGCCAACGCAGTAGCAGCCCGTGCCGACAAACTCAAACCTTGGCAGAAAGCCTTCTTCTACTGTGGGTGAGAACAGCTGTGCATTGTATTCAGTCTATCTGAGACTGTACTTTACTGTATGAAAAGTAACATTTTTGGAATTTGAATATTCTGATGTTATTAATATTACATAAACCACTGGACACACTCGAATATGGTTCTTTTATTTCCAGCATGTTTTCTAGTCCACATGACACAAGCCAGGATGCATCGAGTATATTCAATATATCGTCCACTCCTTGTTGAAAACAGTAGAGTCAAAACCGGCCCAACAACTGGAGCAAACTGTCTCATTTTATAGCTAAACAGTACACTAAAACATGTAACACAATCTTGGTTAGCGCTTCCTACTTTTGATTGGTGGTTTTCCTTCAGCCATGGTAGATTCTAGCAAAGGCACATCTGTCTCATAAGCTACTGTGTGGATATAATGACAATGTCAGCAAATATGACAAAAATTTGTTGTTATAAAAGTAACCAACCGAAGCATTCATACGATTTACTGACTTTTGTTTTTTCCCTCCGGCTGCTCATTTTCAGGATGGCTCTGTTTCCCATATTCTTGAGTTTCTCCTTTACAACCTTGTTCGGAAACGCCATCGCCTTTGCCACAGGAGTTCTGTACGGCCTTGCATCTTTAGGCAAAAAGTAAGATGTCTTTTTAGTATTCAGTCACATGGAATGACGTTATGACGCATCAGAAAAGATGTCAGCTATTTTACATAACATCATTTACTATCAGTATCTGTTTGAATGAAGATGTACAATACAGACATTTTGTAATTACTCATATCTCTTCATGTGTCACTCATAAAAACGCTCCTCTAAAAGGTTACATTAAAACAGGCTCCCATTAAAATCAGTTTTCCACATTCTAATCAGTTAATAGGGATTTTATTTTATGTTTCTAACAACCTTAATGAGCCTCTTTTATTCATGCAAATTAACTTCTGACAAGGTGAGTCGTGTAATAACCTCGCAATTAACACTTGTTCTCCCGTCTTACCCGCTTCTCCTTTGTTTCTACCCGCCTCTCCCTCGTCATAACCTTTTATTACCCTCCTCTCTTGCTTCCCGTCTTCCTTTTCTTTCTTTTCTCAGGGGAGACGCGGTGACTTACGCCAGACTGCAGCATCAGAAACAGGGCGATGAAGAGAGGATGACAGAAACAGCAAACGGGGCTCCGGAGTGAGGCGTTTCCACCCTCCTCTTCCCCTCTATTCTTCAGTTCTTATATCCCTCCATCCATCCTGCACCTCCCTCCATGCCTTCTTTCCTTTTGCCCCCATTTCTATCACTACATCATTATGGTACTGAGTTAATTTATTGACTCAAACTGCTGCATTCTTGTTGTTTTGACCTAAAAGTATCCAAACAGATTAACGTTGGATTCAGGCCATTATTTGGTACCTGGTGTGTGAATGGGATGTCTCGTTATGACTCGATACTTTAGATCGTACGTTTTGTTTTCATGGTTTTGAACCTTCTTCTGAGTTCTATTTATTACTTGTATCCCTTTGTTGTTTGTGGATGCTGTCAGTTGTAAACCCTGTTTTTGAAGGAAACGCGAGGTACATTTTTTTTAAGCCCAGAAAGAGCCTTTTAGGAAATCTGAAAAAATAATGTGATTGTAAAATGTATATAATTCAGGTTTTTCACCACCTTCTCTTCTCATTTCTCCATTTTTACATTCCTCCTCCCCTCACGTCTTATTCTCTCCCACCTGAGATGCGAGCTGAGGAGGCAAAGATTAGACATGTGGTGAGAGGAAAACAAGAGGCATTTAACAAAATGAGACATGCAAGCTTCAGAGCCGTCTGTTAGGCAGCGTCTGTTAAATGAGGTGTTATACAGCTGCATCATCAGCTGTGCCTCTCATATGCGTCATGGGTACTTTTGCAAAGGATACATCTGTGCATCCTCGCTCACAGCTCCTCCTCTTTCCTCGAGATCCATTTTAGAAATTGAGTCATCCTTCAAGATACTGAGACCTTTTTGGTTGCAGGCAGGGGTACGGAGGAGAGAGGAGGCACTAAATACAGAAATGAGAAGAGCTGTATGACCTTTAGGCTGTGATTCAGAGTTGTCTGATTGAAGGGGTGCAGTGGGTAAGGATAAGTTAATAACATGGGGCTTAGACCTGTTTTATCAGCACACCCAAATAATGATATCATCTCTTTTGCAGCCCTAACTTTGTTATCATGGGAACGTTTTGGGCAAAGCTTGTTGGGTGAACTCTGCTTTTAAATCAAAGAATCTACTTTAAAGGTCCAGTGTGTAGGATTTAGGGGGATATATCTGGCAGTAATGGAATCTAATTTACTAAGTATGTTTTATTTAGTGTATAATCACCTGAAAATAAGAATAGTCTTGTTTTCATTAGCTGAGAATGTTAGCTACGTAGGGAGCTGGTCCGCAGAGTCTACCGTGTTGCACCCCCGTGTTTCTACAGAAGTCCAGAACGCACAAACCAAACACTGGCTCAAGAAAGGGCCATTCACATTTTCTCAATGCCCATCGTAGTTAGCAGCCCCTCTGCAACAAGCAGTGTCCAAAAAAAAAACGCTGATTTTTAAAGGGAAACTGCTTTATTTATTATTCTTATATGGGGCAACATATCATGTAGGTGGAACTGTGTGGGTTTTTTACCTGCTACACAGACTCCTGCGGCGTTTTTCCAATTGATAATACAGTTGGCTATGCAGCATTTTGAAGAGTATAGGCTATCTGCATTTGAACTGAATTTCTCAATTGGATCGTTTTAACAACGTGATGCATTAAGTGGATTAATTTATTTTAATGTGAAATGTAAAAAAAAAAACACTAGGCTGCTCAACTGCTTTGCATCTCCTGTAGGACAAAGACAAAGAAATTTTCATCATTTTTTAAACCGATTGGGCTAATTTTTTACACACTTCTGTTTTACCAGTTGGTTTGTACACACAAAACTGCTGTGTTATGTGTTTTTGCCAGTTTAAATCACTGGGTCCACTGGTTTTTGAGAGGTAGACATTTGCGGATAATTTTGTTCCCGGTAAAAACCTCCTGAATAATAAAAAACAAAAGGAATCTCAACCAGGGGTTCATGCGTGGCCCATTAGAAAAGTTTTATCTGGTTGTAATTTGCAGTTCTAACCACTAGATGCCACTAAATCCAACACACTGCTCTTTTAAGCAGCTAATGAAAGATTACTAAGGTAAAAACTAGTGCAACAAAAACTCTATTTCCATGTGATTATATTAAACTTAATCATTATATTTATTGAAAGTAACTGCCTGATTTTTAAGAAATCATTTGGACTGGGCAGAAACCTACACAGATCCGTGAATATCCGCGTTTCCATAAGTTTCTTCTTTGTATTTACGTCCTAAAATGTACCTTCACTGGACTACTTTTGATGAAAGATGCGGTTTTGGTTTTACAGTATTAAACCGATTGTGCAGACAAACTCTGACTTGCAGCCTGAATGCATTTTTAAACATACATAGGCATTAGAGATACTTCAAACATTGGGGAATGTATCTGTTTACCCAAAGATAAAGACAGTTTATGCTTTCATGTATTTATATTTAAGGTGATTTAAGCTCAGCAGAGACATTCCTGCACTATTTTTTTGGTAGCATGGACTCTGGTTTCGAGGGAATGTCATTAAAAGCTTTCACTGTACCTGTCAGCTTGTTTACGTACGGGTCCTCATGATCAAGCAGCCGGTGGCCAAGTTGTGGCTGCAGATGTTGTGGCACATTGTCATGGAAAAAACTGGAATGTGCACTTACATGTTGCACCTTTTTTTGTTTGAGAGTCTGTAACTGAATATGTGTTTATCATGAGTCTTAAGTAGTACACATAACAAATTCAAAGAGGGGAAGTGTCTTGATTCAGGGACTAATTGGTCTGTATCCCACACAATCACCAGAGCCATGGTTTGCCTTTGTCACTCAAAATGAGGTATGCAGTGGTCAGAAATGTACAATTTGTTTTTGTGCTGTTTTGTTGCCTTGTCTCTGTTGTGTCATCAGTAATAAGGATGCTTTTGGGAATAATTGTTTACACGTACCTCTTACAGCTGTTTCCATCCTAAGTCTCTTACTGGCTGCTCAGTGACTGAGTGGATTATTCACACGTTACCACCAGCTCTCAGGTATCATACCAAACAATGCACAGACACAAAGTATGCGTAGATTGTAGATGTATGGTAGCATGACTTTATCATTTGAGCTGACTGAAAAGCATTTGGGTCACATTAAAAACGTGCACAACCAGTGTTCACGAGTGATTAAACACTACATACAAACCAGCAGTATGCTACAGTCTGACACTACACACTCTTACTGTTTTAACAAGATGTGAAAACAAAAAACACTACTTTCCTTGTCCACAGCCATCCATCCCTCCATCCATCCAGTTTTGTTTTATTGCAGTAACATGTATCCAAGACTATAACTTGATTGATTTTAAATCTGCAGGTGATGAGTGCATATGTTTGCTGTAAGGGATATGTGTATAATGTGTGTTGTGCTGTGAATCCTGATCCTGTGAATTAAACAAACTTGCTACTACGATGGGGCTGGCTTTTTATTTTGCCTTCATGCCAGCAAAAGCCATGGTCTCTTGTTTTTGGGTTGTCTGTCTATCTGTCTGTCTGTCCCATCCTGGTGAGCACAATATCTTAAGAACCCCTTTGTTCTTTGACTTTGGCACAAACGTTCACTCAGACCCAAAAGTTAACTGATTAGATATTGGTGGTCAAAGGTCAAGGTCAGTTTGATGTTATATTGCAGGAATGCCTTCAGGGAGTTTCCTCAAAATTAGCACAAACGTCCAGTAAAAAATTAAATAATTCACACAAATGTCTAATATAATAAAATACTGAAGGTCTGACATTTAATATTTTTAAGGTCAAAGGTCAGCTTCACTGTATATCATTATGTTCTGTAAAACATTTCATTCAACACCATAACTCGCAAACAACCATGAAGCCATAATTGTAACTCTCTTTATGTTTTTATTTTCATTGAGTGGTGACCAATGCACCAAATTTATGATGTGTCCTGTTAAAAGCTGGCACTGCCATAAGGTTCTGTGTTAACAAAAGCATATTTAGCAACCACAGAGTTCGACACGAAAACACAGATGGCCCTATGTAGCGTAACTTTTATTCTTTTTCCCATATTGATAAATTCCAAATCTATGAATATACTACAGTGTCTACTACTTCTGCTACAAAAACACTAAACACTTGATTGGAAAGACGCCTTAAATAATGTTTGTTATTTTAAATAAATGCACCTGTTATTTAAGCACTAATTTGGTCCCTTTGGAAAACTGTGTTGCTTTGAAAACTTGCATATCAAAGCAATGATTGTTACATCCCTGTTATAGCCATAAACAGCACTAATTGGCATTCAACCTTTGTGACCCACAGTGTTTGTGATGAAGCTCCTCCAGAGATAATCCTCATTAATGAGAAGCTTTCATTACTTTGTCTTCGCTCTGTAAGTGAAGCATTGTTTGTGGCATGAATGGCCCTTGAAAGCAGACCTGTGATGATTGGAACCAGATTGCTATTGGAGCAAAGATCCTTGAGGATTCAAATAAAGCATTTCATTTATCTGAGTTTGTTCAGGGGACACCACTAGTACCGCCACTTGAATTCATTGAATCATTTAATTTACTTTTTTAGAGGATGTTTTGGCTGATTATGTCTACAAAACTAATGTAAGATCTTTCTTCTTCAGCATTTAAAGCCTGCTTGACTGCATTTGAATCGAGATTACCTGATATTATAGTAAATCCCTTATTTATGTCACGCATAAGATTGATTCTAATTATGTATGAATCAGTACAGTTTGGTTTTATGTACAGGTAAATACTTGCTGCGGTACATGTATTCATTAAAAATGCTTATTTGTTTTTTGTGCAGAGGATCAAGCACTCATAGAAGTGACAGTATATATTATTCAGAGCACACCACCAGGCATGCCCAAAATACTTTAAAGTAAGTGTAACATTTCTCAAGTCTGAGTACCATCACAATCTTCTTAGAGGTTTATACTTTTGGGTGTTGAGGATTCTCTTTCATTTTTTTTCTTTATTAATGATCAAAGAACAACATCTGAAAGAGGATTTCAGGTCGGGTGTGCTGAAGAATTCTTCATAACGTGTCAGGCTCATCCCACAAATCCAGGTTTCCCTAGCGTTGCCAGTTTCTGTATTTTATTTATAGGCTGTCTTGCATCTTTTTGTTTTGTTTGTTATTTATATGTAAGGGGAGACTCATTCTTTTAGTGATAAAAGTGTTAGAAATCAATCTGACTCGACATTCCAGCAACCCTTTTTTATTATTTATTTATTTGTTTATTTTGTGCATTTTTCCCTAAGGTACAATGTAGTGCCAGCTGAGGAAACAATCTTCATGTTTTATTTGCAACTGGATAGTCACTTTTCAATTTTTCAGTTTTATTTATAAAGCCCATTAAAGTGACTTTTTCTTTTACATGTTATATCTCTTTTATGCTCAGCTATTCTTTGATGTCTCTCAGTGTCTTTCTTATATATCCTTTTCCGCGTGAACGTGTTAACAAATGCACCACAACCTTTGTGTTCCTCTGACTTAGGTTTTTTTTATATGGATTGCTTAAATTTCTTTTATTGTTGGATACAATGCACACAAGGTGTATACACTGAACAGAAATTTAAATGCGATACTTGCTGTTTTTTGTTGGTTTTGCTCCAATTTTTCACAGGTTTCTCTTAAGGACTATTTTAAATTCACACAAAAGGCTTATTTCTGTCAAATTTGGTTGCAAATTTGTTAAAATCGGTGTCGGTGAGCACTGCTCTAAAATATTCCATCCACCTGACAGGTGTGTTGTATTGAGGTGCTGAATAAGCTGCATCGTTAGTGCACAGGTGTGCCTTGGAATGGCACGGCCGCTCTAAACTGTGCAGTTTTATCTTGGAATAAAAGACATTTATTGGGATTTCAGATCAGAATTTGTTTTGTTTTTTGTTCATAGATACCCCAAAGAATCAGTCAGTATGTGGAGGGACACACTTTGTCTCATGTAGTGTGACACCTCTCCTTCACACAGAGTTGATCAGGTTGTTGACTCCCTCGATGGCTGTGCAAAGCTGCTGGATAATGGCAAGAACTGAGCATGATGTTGTACACACAGATTCTGTCTGGTGAGTATGCAGGCCATGCAACAACTGTGATGTTTTCAGCTTCCAGGAATAGCGCACAGATTATTGCAACATGGGGCGGTGCATTATCAAACTGCATGACAATTGACCTCAGGATCTTGCCACGGTATCTGTGCATTCAATCTGACGTCAAGGAAATGCACCTGTTGTTCATAGTTTATATTAGCCCATACCATAACCTCACCGCCGCCATGGGACATTCTGTTCTCGATGTTGGCATAAACAAACCCCCTCGCCCACACCGTACATGCTGTCTGTCAGCTGCCCGGTACATTGTAAACCATGATTCATCTGTGAAGTGTTCACTTCTCCAAAGTGACACCTTTAAAGGTGAGCCCACTCAAGTGGGTTACCACGATAAACAGCTGTCAGGTCAAGACCCTGGTGAGGATGATGAGCATGCAGATGAGCCCTGAGACAGTTTCTGACAGTTTGTGCAGAAATTCTTTAGTTGTGCAGAGAAACTGTTGCGTGAGCTGTTCGGGTGGCTGATTTCAAATGATCTCGCAGTCATTGGTAATAGCCACTCAGGTGATGACAGTGTTTGCCCTAAGTCTTGTTTACGTTTTTTGTTACTGTTGTGGTATTAAACCACTTTATGTCTATGTAAGTATGCTGAGTAAAGATGTGCTTCCGTAGCCTATGTAACTTTATTTTATACATAATTATGAGAGGGGTGCCCTATTTTTTTATAGCTTGAGCACTGGCCCCCCAAAATGTCAATGCACGGCATTGTGTCTTATTGCAGTGAAGTGACCATTCAGTTGACAAACAACAGCTGTGGTGGACATTCCTGCAGTCAGCAGACTTGTAACATCAGTGGCATTGTGTTGTGTCATAAAACTGCACGTTTTAGAGTGGTCTTTTATTGTGACCCTCCTGAGGCCCACCTGTGCACTAATGATAATTTCTGATCAGCATCTTGATATGCCACACTCGTCAGCTGGATGGATTATTTCGGGAAAGGAGAAGTGCTCACTAACATGGTTTTTGAGAGAAATTAGCCTTTTGTGAACTGAAGTCTAAGATCTTGGGAGCAAAAAACAGTGTTGCATTTAAATTTGTGTTCAGTGTAAATTGTAAACAATACATTAAGCATCATTAAACCAATGCCTGTCTGTGAGGCTGACCTTACATGAGGGTTGGATATTTTGAGGTTAAAGGTTATTTTAAAGGTTTTTATTGTTGGTTTCTGTTTGATTAATTAATCAAATTAATGATCACCACATGTCAACATTTATTTCCAACTGCATTGTGTCAGCATTATCCTTCCCTTGTGAGGCAAGCTTCCAATTTTAAGATCTTGCCATTAAGTGCCGATTGTGGGGATGTAGTTGCAATTTAAGTCTATTTGCGGCTTTTAAACTGCAATGTTACTTTTCTTTTTATATGCATAATTAATCTTTTGAAAATGTCTGCAAAAATGTAAAAATGGCATTCTAACTGATACTTTAAGTTATAGTGAGTAATCAACAGAGGGCGCCATTGCATTATTTCAGTACTATGTCTTTGTTTTAATTAAGTATTTAACCTATAGTATTTAATTATGTAATATCCTACTACTACTAGAAGTACAAATAGAAGATACTATTTTAATGGGTATTGAGCCTGTGCACTTGAAGGGTTATTATTGTCCTGCACATGCATGAAAGGTTTAATGTTGTGGCAGCAATAACAAGACAACATGTGGTGGAAACATGAGGTGGAAGCTTTATAAAAGCTGTGCGTCATGACAATCAACACTCCATCGTTTCCACTCTATATCAAACAGCCATTTATTGCCTAAAGCGAGATGTCATTTTGCGGTCACCAAAACAATTTGTCCTGCAGGTAACAATGGCTGCTTAGTGACTGAACTCTTGTTATCTACTAATAGGCTCATTGGGCTCCTGTGGGGGGAAACTCAAAGGACGATGAAAAGAACTAAATGAGGTTTGTGCGATGAATCGTAGCCATCTGATCAGCAGTGTCCCGACTCTGTAATGCAGTTACGAAGAGCTAAATGCAACTTGAAAGATTCCTTTTATATTGTGGGAAATACCCCGAGGCTCATGGCCTGCAGTTGAATCAATGCATGATGCAATAAGACAAAATGTAGCCTCGATCTGACAAGGGAAAATAAGTTGTCTAATTCAGGAAATCTCATATGACATAACCAAATATTCCTTTTTTTCAGAAATACTAAAGGAAAAAGAATTCATTTACAGCCATTTTCCCAAAAATAGTGAGTAATGCCACAGTGCATGATAGCCTACTTATTTGCGAGTAAAAGTACAAAATAAAGACATACTGATGACAAAATGTAAAAGTATCAAAGCAAAGGTGCTTATTATGCAGAAAGGCCCATGTGAGCATTTTATAATTAAATCATTGAAATATTTTCAAAGCTTTGACATGTAAGCAGTCGTTTGATGTTGTGGTTGCCCAGTGCATATGTTAATTTGTACTGCTTTGTGTACATTTGGGATGCTAAATCAACAGCAATACATTACATTTTCAAAATAAATGAGTAAAAAGTTCAAATATTTACCCCTGGAGGGTTGGGTGCCATATATTGAAAATGGTCCCCCTAAAAGGTGACTACGGCCCTGCCTCCTACTTGGTCACATTTCACCACTGGACTTTGATTCAGTGACCAGTGAGGATATTTTAAAGTATAGCATTGTACTGTTGAAACTACCAGGCTAAGTGAATCAAATGTTAATCTCCTGAAGGGAGGACTAACGAACTTGTCTGCCTGCTTTCCTCCCAGCGCGGGGTTGCATCACGCCTGGGAACTTTGCTCCAATGAGGGGCTCGCTTTGTGCTTTGTTGTGGAGGAAGAGAGAGAGACGGGTGCAGCGTTGCCACCAACAGGACGGGCTTAAAAAATACACACACACACACACACACACACACACACATACTGCGAGCAACATCACCTGCGGAGAGAAAACACCGCGTGTCACACTGGATTTCCCCCGTGGCTTTGGACACACACATCCTCCAGGTTGCTGTGTGTGTGTTTTCGTAGGAGCGTAGGTTATATAGAAGGACATTTTTGAAGTGTGTCTTCGGTGTATTGTCACAGGGGGGAAAGGGGCGCCTAAATCTGTCCCTCTTGAGGACGGGACCCTGTTTGGAGCTCAGAGCAACAACAATGGACTGCGTTTCCACCGGGAACTCTCTGCTGGAGCCGTGCTGTTCACACACATGGGACTGTAGCGTTTCACACGCGGACGACATTTGTCTGTTTGGTTGTTAAACAGTGTTTACGGTGTCGGCGGGTCGTCGGTTGGAGCCCGCGATGCCCGCGAGGAACAGGTACAACCTGGTGGACGATGTGGCGGACTCGAGGGTGCCGCTGCACAATGAGGAGGCGTACCAGCATGGGATTTCTTTCCAAGCCAAGGTGAAATTGAAATAGTTTTTTCTCATTTTGACACCGTTTAGCCTCGCGGGCAGTCCAGAGTCAGTTGTTGTGGAGCGGAGTGGCAGGTGCACGAGAGCCTCTCAGCTCCCATGAAGTTTGAACACATGGCAGCAACTACACATGTGGCTTAATGCTGCCAGTCTGATGGGCAAATGCATGTTATCCTTAAAAACTGAGGTAGAGGTCCTTATTTTTGGTGCTCGAAAGTGAACTCAACTGAGTGTATTTTCAGGTTTCCCCAAGTCATTGAATTATTAACCTCTTAGAGAAGCAGCTTGGCAGTTTTTACTGGCTCTGTTCGCACACACTCACAAAATGTTTAACATCAGGGGTGCTTCCAGATTTGATGACACTGGGGGCTCAGCCCGGACCTTAGTAAAGAGGATCCGGGGGGGGATCCTTCCCTGTGACGTTTTTTGACGCATATAAACTGTTTTTTTTTTTAAACTTTCCACATAAGTTATGAACTTTGATTTGCAAAATGTTAATAGTAGTTAGGAAATATAAAGTGTCTCAGGAATGAGTCCTAAAGCACTCCTGGTTTCGACGTCTTAAAATTAAGTGTTTATTTTTAATGTTTTTTTTTTTGGTTAGATGCCTGAAATAAGGTTCAGGGTTGGCACATGTTTAGAGACTTTCAAGTTTTGTTCTATGACATAAAATGCGTCATTAAATACCCCCTCGTGAACTTTTAAGCCTTTATGCATCTTGAAGAAGGGGGTTGCTAACAAGTAGCTTATGAGACTCATCATCATGCCATACTGAACACAGCTTTACAGCCTTGTTGTGGTAGTGATCTTAAGTCATGTGACTGTACTGTAGTTTGTTTATAACCTAATGTTAGCTTCCCTCCTGCTGGTGATTGTATTTAGGCTTAAAAATTCATAATATAATCAAGATAATCATTTGTGAAGATTATTCTGCTGAACGAAACGTTTAAGTATAATAAATGTTTGTTTGCTACAGAGTTTATTTTCTGAAATAATCCAAAATCCCTTGGGCTTTTTGACGAGGGAGCCAGGGCAACGCTAACTTCTGCGTTGGCATTCAGAAAAACATCATCTCTGGAGCACTCCATTGAGCACAGATAACTTAACAAATGCTATCATTACAATTTGTTTTTACAAGACGTGGAAAAGTGGTTTAATGTATTTATGTCAACAGTGGTGGGATGTAACCAAGTAGATTTACTCAAGTATGAACAGTGACAGAACATTAGATCTGGCTTTTTTTATTACAAGGCCTCTTCTTATTTTTGAAAAATATATATAGCCTATATATTTAGATCCAGGGTTATTTATAACACAATCTAGGGTGAAGCTGCGGTCTAAAAAACACCACTACTTACTTTATTTTGGACTGTTTGAGTTGATTTGCAGGGCAGGAAATAGGGAGCACAGTGTTAGAAAGGGTTAAAACATGGAAAACTTACACTGGTCCAAAGTTCAATAACGATGCTGATTGTATCTTTTGTGTTTTGACAACTGTTTATCAAGCAGCTTTCTCATCTCAGTTTGTCTGTCTTTCTCAATATGTCTTCTTTTCCACTGAGGGTTGTGAAACAGTCACATAAAACATCCATGACATAAATCTCAAGGGTGTACGAAGAAAATATTGAGCATCGGACACTTAATTTTCTGCATTCTGGTAATTTTTTTGTTTACCAGTTTGTGCCAGTGATAGTGTGATGTCTTTAATTTTGTAAAAAAAATAAAAGCTAGAAAAGTATGAAATCAAAAATCGAACATAATATCTAATCTTATATCACAATATCAATATATAATATTGTTTTATTGCCTAGCCCCATTACAGAGTTTTATGTATGATGCCAGATGGGACCAGGAACACACAGAGACATCCATTCATCCTCATATCTTTACATTTTATAGAAACTATATCTATACACCGTGCCCTGCTAAAACAATGCAATCAAATAACAAAGATAGTAATATAATATAAATAATATAAATTACAGATAAATAAAAAAATCCTTCTTCCAAAGATTACAATAGATCAGTGTCAGTGTTAATTGCATAATTTAGGCCCTCCAACTATTTACACCAGTCATAATAATACTAACAACAAAAGCAACACGGTCCCCAGAGGAGCTTAATTAATTACCCAGCCACAGAAATATTTGAAAGCCACAAAGATGTTATTAAGAAGGCAAACATAGTCTTTTATACAGCATATAAAACACATTTGGTCTAAAATAGAGAAAAAAGTATTTGCAGTGTTTTGAAAAGTATTTGGTTTAACATGTTTTTGGTAAGTTTATCAGGGTTGGAAAATAGCTTTTTTGTCCAGCTACCATTGTGGCATTCCAGAATCTAACAGCCGCTCAACAGATTACCATTGTTTTGTTATTTTTTGGCTGGGGCATGAAAATCCAGCATCCCCTTGCATATTTTAGCAGCATTTGGACGCTCCTAATTTCCAACCCTGGTTAATCTCACCAGTGGGGGAAAAAAAAACATTTTTTCACCAATGCATGAATTTAGATACTTCGGTTTACAAAAAAAACACATCTTATCTTATACAGGATCCCTAATTTTGCTGCTTTGGACTCCACTTTGGGAGCCATTGAAGTTAATTGTGCAGCTGTAGTGTGTGTGTGTGTGAGATAACATCTTTTACTCTCTTCTTCACTACAGTATGTGGGGAGTCTGGACGTGCCCAGGCCCAACAGTCGGATGGAGATCGTGGCAGCCATGAGGAGAATCAGGGTAAGATGAAACATAACACACACACTCACTCATCATCAGTCCTGATGATGGAGGATGGAAAACTATCTTTACACTCACCCAGTAGACACACACATAGCATTGCGTCTGTCAGATGAGATTTGTCCTGAGAGTGTAGTGACGCACGCGCTGGCCGGACAGCAGATCACGACTTCTGAAAGCAATGCAGGGATGAATTCTGCAGAAAGAAAAAGCAATGAGACAGAGCTGGAAGGGCTCCTTTTGCTGAATTGCCCTTTCTAGATTTTGTTTGTGAAAGTTCAAGGACACGGTGCGTGTGGGCATGTTATCACACTCTGATTAAAGTCAGACTGTGGCTATTATTATTGCATTCTGTTGAGCTCATAATAGTTTCTTAGAATTTCATAAATCAACCTTTTTTGGACTTATGAGTTTTTTCTCTCTCTGTCACCCCTGCATTCACTCTTCTGTCATGTGATTCATCATATCGTAGTCTGGCTTTTTTTTTTTCTACAGAGCTATCAGTAGTGTTACTATGGGGATCACTGAGTCATTTTTTCCCTCTCATTGTCCCAGCGGGCTGGTGTTTCTCTCTGAGTCGCTAACACAGAGTCCTATCAGAGAGTCGGGGTGGCTCTGTAATTTCAGTGTGACTCACTGATCTCGCTTGGTTCAGACATGACAAAGCTCTTAACCCTAGAAGAGTGAATATTTGCACAAAAAAAGGCGTGATGTCTTTGTTTTTTCAGCTACCTGAAAGCCATAATGTGCATTTATCATCTGTAAAATGCATGAGTTGTTAGGTGTCACATTTAACTTTTTTTTGGGGGGGGCAGGGAGGTCCTCCTTTTGTTCTTTCTCAATACTTTGTTTTGGATCCT
Organism: Plectropomus leopardus; assembly: GCF_008729295.1. Classification (NCBI taxonomy): domain Eukaryota; kingdom Metazoa; phylum Chordata; class Actinopteri; order Perciformes; family Serranidae; genus Plectropomus; species Plectropomus leopardus. Next base: position 7,607,063 of record NC_056482.1, read on the forward strand.
CTAGTGTAAAATTGGGTTTGTAGGTGGCTGCTGTGCTACTTCAAGTGTGAAACTGTCTGTGCGTGTGTATATAATGAGAGGAAGCCCGCTGTTTAAAAAAAAAAAAGGTATTTTAGGCAAACCCATCGACAAAAGTAGGTCTACAGAACAGAGACAGAGCCAGACTGTTTATGAGTCTGTGTGTGAATGGGGCTGAGTGTGCAGATAGTGCCTGTTATTTCCTGCGATTTCCCAAACTAACAAATCAATAAGGTAGTAAAGTAAACATGATAATCTGGGTGATGCGCTGCAGGCTGAGGCAGATCATAACACAGCAGCAGAGCAGGTATAGGCAGGCAGGGGAGATGCTTTTGATTGCTATAAGAAAAAAAGATGATCCGTCTGGAAAAAAATACATAAGACCTAGTTTTTACATCAAATTAAGATCTTTCTATAAAAATCTATTTTTGTGATGTTGTTATTCTAAGACACAGTGCATCATTAGTGCTTATTTATGTCCCAGTGTGTGGATGCATACATATTGCATTTGTGTATATTAAGTTCCCTTGAGGTCCAAAGAAAGCCTTGAATCAATAATGAATGAGTGTATTTAGGTCGTAACTCTCAGCCTATTGTAAAGAATATCTTTGTGTCTGAGCGACTAATGAACAAAGCTGAACGCTGCTAATATGAACAGGAGATAGATAGATAGGAGGCGGTTTATAAAGAAACAACCTCTCATTTATTGATGTGTCATGTGTGTTTAATGTAATCTCTGCTGACAGTGACTAGAGAAGTTACTATTCATAGACTTGTATTAGTACAGTGAACGTTGGATGACTCTTTACTTATGTCATGTCATCTCTGCAGCTGAAGCTTTAAAGCGAGACAACAAAACTGAACAGCGGCCACTGTGGCCACAAGCGGCAATCACAAGATAATGGAGAGGGAATTTTCCTTTACTGAGTGCATTCAGGCAGTCGAGCAAGATGAACTGATCTGTGGTACACTTTATTAATAAAATAATTTTAAATCTGTGAACTCGGGGAAAGTATTTTCAAGTGAAAAGGCTCAAATCCAAGTGAAGTCACAAGTCAGTGGTGTTAAAGTCCAAGTCTTCTCTGATTTTGTCAAGTCAAAGTTGTCAAATGTACGACTTGTGTCTGAATTGAGTCCAACTCGTGACTTGAGTCCACACATCTGACTGCTGTGAGGCTGTAGAAGCAAAGCCCCTGAGTGTACTAATGAGTGAGGCTGAGTTTCATTGCTAATGAATGAAGGGGTAGACTGTGTTTTTTCTTCTTTCTTAGTTACTAAGTCTCATTTTTAAGTCGGTTTATGTCTTATGGAGCTGCTGTTGTGCCTGGTGTGTATGTGTGGCCCCTGATTTCAAACACATGGGAAGTACGGTTTGTATTTTTGTGCGAACTGCCTCTTTTTTTTGGATGAACCCTCTCACCCTGTGCTACACCAAGTGAATGCAAACACACGAGTGTTTCAGGGAGCGCGCGCGCTTTTAGGGTTGGTTGCCAACTCAAATGTAATTAGCTTTGTGTAGCTGAAAATTGACTGCCCTTTCTGACTTTCTCCTCGTCTCTTTTCACAAAAAGCAAAAGCCCTGTCTTTAATTTAAAAGCGAAACCCTTTAGCCGTGAGACTGCGCAGAGGAGTGTGATTAAAGAGAGTGAGGAATGAACTGATGGCAGCGAGGAGAAAGACTCAGAGGAAGTCCTGGAACTGAGAGGGGCTGCGTGGTGGCTGGCAGAGCCGTAGTCGTTTCATCTCCCTCGGCTAATCTCTTTCGTCTCAGTCGATGTGAGAAAACAGGAGCAAACATGAGGGGGGGGGGGCACACAACACAGCCTGATCGTCTCTGAACAAACAGAGAATCTGGGTTTGACAGAGCAGAGGAGCTGTGCTAGTTGAGTCAAGTCCTCATACACACCTGCCATTCCCACAGAGAGGAAGTGAAAAGACACAATTTTGTATCCTGTGGATCTTTTCAGAGTTGTGTTTTGTTAAACCTTCCCCCCAGTATGGCTGACTGGTCCTACTGTGGCGGTTTATAAGAATTTGTTTCATTCAGTTTGACCAGTGGCACAGAAACTACCCCAGAGCGGTGTGCGAGTGCGTTCACACACGTGTTTTGTAAGTATGAGTGTGTGAATGAGTGTGTGTGTGTGTGTGTGTGTGTGTGTGTGTCCCGTTCTAACAGCCTCCGCAATTGATTAACAAAGCTGAATGACAAAGGAAGCATCCCACATGGAGAGGTTTGGTGTAGTCGTCCACAGCTCACTGCCTCTGAAAAGGGACGTGTGTATTTACTGGAACTTCCTTGGGAAACAAGCATGGGCTATTTACAGAAGGCCGCTGTCTCTCTACAAAAGAAACAAGTTTAAGGCTATTCTCTCCTCTTCACCCCTGTCTTATGTTTCTGTCTTCCCCCTCTCTCTTATTCACCCTCCACCTCCCACTCCATCCACCGCTGTTTTCTTTCCATCCCCTCACTCTTCTCCGACCAAAATAGACTATCTCAATTTAGCCCATCTCTGCTATCTACTCAGTGCCGACAGGAATAGATTTTAGGCTGAGGCCAGGCTATGCATGCTTCCCTTTGAATTTTGATCGGCTCTAATGGGATTTTAAGCCTCCCTCACATGTCCGTCAGGATGCAGCCGCCTTTCCTCAGACTGCCAAGAGTCTCGCTGGAAAATGACGCGGCTCCCTTCTGTCTGTACTTGTCCCTGTGTCTGTCAGGAACATCTCACGAGAGGGGATCTCTGTCTGCCGTGTGAGAAAGAAGCAAACCTTATGTTGTGTTTTTTTTTTCTCTTTTGTTTCCTCCATTTCTGCCTGGGTCCGCTGAGCCTGTGTCAGTTTGAAGAGAGCACGCTGAACTGTCATGACTCAGTCAGGAGCAGATGTTTGGCTGTCAGGGGGGATGTAGTGGGGAAACACGCACTCCGGACCCGTCAGAGTGCAACAGAAATTTCTACTCTGCCTAAGTTTTACTTTGTGTGTCTTTGCCTCAGATTTTACTCAAACTGTGGACTGAAAAACAGTTTTAGATTTTGAGAAGCAGTGAAGGTTATATAATGGTAAATGAGTAAATATTGGTGTATGAATATTGGCATGAAGGATTTCAGAGTCTGATTTTCTCTGTTGTCATTTTCATTCACTTCAACACATAAAGAAAAATGCGATTACATTTCCACTAAAAGACAAACACATTGCAAGTCAATAATAAATAGCAGAATACAAATAAGTAGTTAAAGATCTTAAATAAGTAGATAAAAGTCATTTGGATCTATGAAGTTCGTCGTTACAGAGACATGAATGGCCCCTTCAAGTGTCAGTTCATGTGTGCTGCTGTTTTTACAGTAATATAACGTAGATATTAGAGAGGGCATTGTGATATTGTGATATATAATATATATAGTGAAAATGGTTTTGAAGCAGTTATTTAAAAAAAATGCTTTTCATGTGAAAGAAGGTTATTTTAAAGCTTGTTTCTTAATTTGTACTAACAAATGTAGTATTCTTATTAAGGGCTTTAGTACTGTAAAACAGTTGTTATTTTTATATAGTGTAGATTTCTGTTCTTCCCGGGCACAAAGGGGAATACCCAACGACAAAACCAAAAGACCCATTGCTATTGGTGTCGGCTATTGGACAGTTTATTATTTTAAACATTCATTTCGGTATTGGCTCCGAATTTCACAATTCGAGTAGGATTTTGTCAAAACCCTAACACCTAAAATACCAAACACCTAAAGCGTGTTTGGTATTAACCATCTTGTTTCTGCTGTCTATACTCATGTGACCACCTGTCACGCACTCAATCAACACTGTGGCAGCAGGAAGCGTATTTGCCTGCAGCCAAAATAAATAACTTCCACCAGAAAAACAGAAAAATATCCATAATTCTCTTCCTCTACCTATCCTTTCTGTGTTTCTTTCCCTTCATCTTTATGGTCAGATGTTGGAAGTTAGCCGTAACGAATGCTCCCCCAGTGCCTGAAGGCTGCAGAGCACACAAAACACGCACAGATTAGAGATAACATGATATGACTATGCATAAATGTGAGATGAGGCACTTCAGACCACACATACAGGAGAACTTAAGTTAGACAGAGATCAAGTGACACGACCCAACATAAACAATCCCCAAATATCACTGAATCCCCTTTTTGCATAACAATAACACACTCCGCATGTCCCAGAAAACTGTAGAAGAAATGAGAGCGTAGCTTAACTCCGGGGGGGGTTACAGATCTATAGCAAAGTGGGGGCGGTGGGACGGGTGCTCTGTGTGAGCATATGTGAATGTGGGATATTTAGAGAGGCATGACACATATTGGGGGGCATTGTTTTCACTTTTTATTCATGCTAGCTTAATGGCAGATGTACAAGAGCATAGTGGGTGACCTATATGTGTACTGGATTAGATGTGATTTCAGATTTGAAAGGGCGCTGTTTCCCTTTGTTTATCCAAACCCCCCAGAGGAGGCGGGTCCCTTTCTTCTTGATTAACAGTAAGTCACAACCAGAAATCAGCGTTTCAAGTAAAATGCCGCATGATCTGCTCTGTTAAGACCCCCAGAAAGTGGCACAGTGAAATTCATCCAGGCGTAGTCCTGAACATAGTGACTACATGCAGGGTTAGTTGGTAGACATGTTACGATACCAGAAATTTAGTAGTTGATACCAGTATCTGTGAAATTCCACAATTCTAGATGCCCATTTTGATGGTATGAGGATGAAAAAAAGGGAATCCAACGTGCTTTAACATAGACTAATTTATTAAAAACATACTTCGAAGCTTTGATCATTGCCATGGTAATCAATGTCCAAACTACTGCCTGAGTGCTCCATTTCTCTAAATTGTTACCCCCAAAATCCCAAGTAGCTAATAAATTAAGAAATAGTAATTCACTTTAATTCATAAACCAACAATGATTAGTAGTCACTCAGCAAACTATATTTTTTAATGCCTGTGTGTCACTTTGTGTCATTTTGTGTCCCGTCTGTAAACTTGAGGGATTTTGCGGGTCTGTGAACGCAGCGCAGGCAGAGCTTTCCATGAGCTCTTTTTTTCTTCAGCAGCAGTTTGTGGCTCTCTCTGTGGATAATTGTTCTCCTAATCCGTTTAGAGTAAATCAGATCAGATCCATGGATGAAAGTAGCAGCTGATGTGAATAAACACAAACTTTTAGACAGAGCACAATAAATGGTAAAAGTTTAACTTTCAATATGCGCCTGGTGTTCTGCTGCTCCATCTGTGCCAAGAGTACACTCTGCACTCAGAGAATGTAGTGCAGTGGTTAACGGAACGCAATATATATTCCAATAGCATTCCTACTGTCAGTCCAGCTCCAAAAATATAGTATTTGTGGCAGCAGATGTTTTAATTGTGGCAGGCCGCCACAAATAAATGAACATGTTGGAAACCCCGTTCTTCTTTTGGCATTTAATGGCAGACCAGAGCTTTTGTAAGTGTATGTTACGTTGTCATTGCATCCCTTGTACCTACAGCACTGAAGAAAAATGAGTACTGACAAGTGTTGAGAATTATGGCATCAACTTTGTATTGAAGTTTTGGTTCCTTTGACATCCCTACATGTTGAGCTAACTGCTATCACGCTTGTTAGCTGGGAACATGTTAGTATATCTTTTCAAACAACAAAGAACTTCATTAAGGCTGTGCAACTTTTTCCCTGTGAGTGCACCACTCACTGTGATTCAGTTGAAATTATCATTTTTTCCATAAAACATATCAATTTTTAGATGCTGGTGTGATCAAGCTTTTGTAACTTTTTTTTTTTTTTTTGCAAAACCCAATGCTCCACACTGGAGGCGAGTTGCTACTCAGACTCTGAGAAACTATTAGATGATATTTTACCAGACCACAAGGATATTTTTGCTGAAAATATTTATTTTAACCTTAAAAGTGCATATGGTCATTGTCATGAGTACAAGTGTTTTCCTTTTTTTTTGCGGTATTTTATTTTTTCAAATGTGCTGTGTGCAGTGGAAAAATATACCGAAGGGACAGCAGGTCTTTGCTCACATGGATGGACAGACAGGTGGTGAGTGGTCCCTGCCTCAGCTACCAGCACCATGTCGCACGCATACACAAACACAGGCTTCTGCTTTCATCATCCGCCCCGAGGGGATGCCGTGTCTTTCAGCGCCACAATTAGTCGAGTCTTATATACTCTTGTCTCTCCCCGTGCTCACCCAAAACAAGCCCCATGCTGAAAAAAGGACATAAAGCCATGAACTCAATCCTGCTGCAGAGCCTGAAGGCACATTTTCTTCAGACAATCTCTGACCATCACTCTCCGCAGCATCAGCACGCAAAGTTGGGCCACGTGCTGTTTTTTGGTTTTCTGTATGTATTGCATACATGAATTTAGTGTTTGTGGTATTTTGAGACTAGGAAATCATATTGTTTTAAAGATTACACGACACAGATGTTGGTAGACTTTCGTTATAAAAAAAAAAAAGCCTGAAATTCAAATGTCACACAAACTGATTAGGGTTGGCATTTTTGACCTGGTCAGCTGTATAAAGGCAGTGTTATTTTTTTACTCTATATGGGGATATTGCAATATGTCAGCAAGTCCAAGCTTATAGCTACATTACAGTGAAAAGGTCCCCGAGCTCATAGCCGAAAGTCATGAACAGTCATTTGTTACTGCCTGCTGCAAAGCCTTCAGTCGCTAATCTCAAGTACAAACACAATTTAAGCCAACAGACCTGGACACGTGTGTGTGGGTGTATGGCGGCGTTATTGTTTGTGTGTGTGTGTGTGTGTGTTTGCTGATATGCAGGTGCAGGCACACACCCACAGTCATGTGAGTGTATTTGCATCAGGGTGCTCATATGTTCTCAGGTTTGCTTAGGATATTGAGAGTTGTGTAGGCCTGCAAAAAGTCCTGTAAATTTACAAATGGAGGATAAAATAAAAGGAGCATTTTAAAATGTCATTTTCTCCAAATGTACAACATTTTCTTATTCCTTTTGCCGCCTATCAAATGTTGGGAGCTTCTCAGATTTGCAAAATTGAAGCAGCAATTTTCTCGCAAGCAGTGTGGACAGAGAGATGATCTGAGCTTCATGCTTATTCACTCTGCCTGACTCAACCACCCCAAATAACGCAGTAAGAGGGGCCGGAGGAAACTCTTTCTTAAAAGCCTCGGAAAAAAAGTCAGAAAGATGACCCTAAAAAAAATGCAACTTTTGGCATTGAAAGAGTTGATGAGACAATGTACCCTGATCTTTTGAACATTTCACACAGAGGAGTTAAGTATCTTTGAATATTTTTTTGTAATCTAGTGGCCGTGGTACTTTTTTTAGAAGAAAGTTAGAAATCTTCAACTTCTGAGTTGCCTGGAGCGCAGCATAAAACCCAAAGCTATTTGTGTCTTTCTCTTTTCCTTTTGCTGCTCGCTGTGTCTATTTTTGGTAATTCTCTCCTCCATAAATGTCCAAATTCACTTCGGTCATCCTGATTGCCCCAATAAAACGATTGGATTTGAATTAGTTGTGAATTTCAATTGCATGGGTTGCTTCAGTACGCGTTTCGATGAATGGTGCTGTTGAGCTCTTACTCCCTCTCGCTATTATTCTGCAGATCTGAATTAACCACAAATGTCGGGCTGCTCCTCAGGTCTCCCTGGCAACCAGCTCTGCCGCCAAAACATGTCTTTCTCAACTCCTCTCCAGGTTTGGGATGGGCTCAAAGTTTGGTGAGCATGAGGAAACCCAGGCTGTCATGAATAAATGTGACGTAGCTGCAGAGGAAATGCATACAGAAGCAGGACATACAAGGTTAAAGTGTTTTTTATTCATATTTATGCAAATTAAACTCCACATTTTACCAGAAACTTCCTCTCCATATTACTTAGAATAAACACGTGTTAGTTTTGCAAGCTTCTCTGCCTGGAAGCATTCTTTCTTAGCATGAGTAGGCAGATAAACTAGGCCTATTGTATTATGGTTATCGTTTGTTGGATAATGATTGAAAAAAGTGCTGCAGGCTTTGGAGTTGGCAGATAGGCTGCCCTACTTCTAAATGTTATTTGGAGTCGTGTGCGTCCGCGTGTGTATATATGTGTGTGCGTGCACATTCATCTCACTTCTCTCATCTTGTTCCAGCGTGCTACATAGAAAGCCTCAAGGTCTCATTCTCCCGCTCCTGTATCGTCGAACCTCCTCCCTGTACTCCCTCTAGTTTCTCTTTTTGTTTCGCTACCTTCAACTCGCTTTCACTGTAGCTGCATTTAGTTCTTCTTCTCTTGTCTCAGGTCTGTGTTTGTTTAACGCAGTGAGCAGCCGGGCTTTAAAAGCCCTGAGCTCTAGGTGAATCATTACTTTTTTCTCCCCTTCACACAGTTACCTGCACCATGCCTTAATATCTTTATAATTTTCTTACTGTCTATTTGGAATGAGGTCATACCTTTTAATGAAGCAGTTTTATGTTTCCTGTATGGACACTAATGGTAGGCGATATGGCCTTAAAATAATATCACAATATTTTTTAGGCTGTATGGCAATACACAATGTATATCTCGATATTCTGAAATCTCTAAACTACTAAAATACGAAATTATTAAATGAACTACAGTTACAAATAAAGTACTGCCATAAAATTAAGTTACATAAACAACTGTTATAATAAAGTCTAAAAAAATCTTTTAAATAAAGTTAAAGTGCTGTTATAGTAAAGTTTAAATAAAGTATTGTTATAGTTGAATAAATTAAAGCGGAACCCGTGGTGCTTTTATTTTGAAGGACCTGGATCGTATTGGGCTGGAGGTGTCGACGTTTGTGCTGTGGACTTGGAAGTTTCCGGGCAACAGTTGGATGTTAGCGTTAGCAGGAAGTTTAACTGTAACAGCGGTATGAGGATTCATCTGCTGCAAGCCGGAAACAAACCAACAGCTCCCCAGTTCATATACTGCAAGGATTTTAATGATGGTGTATTGGGGTTTCTTGCAAAGCATGCAGAATCCCTTCAAGTACTTTATTATACTATACAGTTATTTTGCGGGGATCTGTAGAATTGTAGACATGATTATGATACTGGGGGTAAAAAAGATGCTTTGGACGAAAAAATAATCCTATAGAAATGTTTTATTGCATTAAATTATTTAATACACTGTTTATCTAAGCATGCTGCTTCAGTAAGGGACAGGTTTACTGTATATAGTAAATATGTATAGGGTTCCTGCGGCTCCTTAAAAAGCCTTAAAGGGCATTGAATTCATTGACTTAAAAATGAGGCCGTAATAGGTATTAAATTGACTTAAATTCATCTTTCGAAAATCTTAAAAATGTTCAGACAATTACAAATAGGTTTTTGGGACTAGTTTTTTTTTCTGACATTGTGAAGTAAAATCTCAAAATAGTCAGTAACATATGTTTTTATTCCTCTTCCTAAACTCGTCATGATGGGAATCCAAGCAGTGAAATCTCAGACGGAAAGTGAGACACACAAATTTATCAAGAAATCCATCAAGAAATGCCAGAAATTTCCCAAGGGTAGATACCTTTATGGTAATATTATATGTTCATCGTCTTCTATGTGCTCAACTCTAAAAAAGGGTTGTTTTATTCAACATCTGATGTAGATAATAGATGAATCGGGTTTTATATAACTATAAACATTTGGGCAAAATAAAAATGTTTTGAGTCAAGTTTGGTTATTAGAAAACTGGTTCCACGCTTCATTCCAAGTTGCATTAAAAAGACCTTAAAAGTCTTAAATCGAACTTGCCTTCAGCTGCAGGATCCCTGATGCAGATCATACCATATATTGGGTGCACTCCACATCTACAATTTCCCATTTTGTCTTTGCGTCGTCACTTAAAAACCCTCCCTTTATCCGTGGAGTTTGACTGACGTTTGGTTCATAGATGCTTTAGGGAATCCAAGACTTGTCAGTAGGATTGTGTTTTTGGCTTTTGTCCGTTGGGGACACAATTGTTGCTCCCTGTTCTACTCTAATTGGATAAATGATGTGAGCAAACTGCTGCTGCTCACCCTACGGACTCTCCTTCAAACCGCTCTCCACACAGCCGCTAACAAGATAACGTATTCTCTGCAGTCCAGATGACGGGGCTAATGTGACTGTCACTCAGATTAACAGCATCTCGGTCTCACAGAGGACCTTGTCCCTGCCTGTCAAACTCTGTCCATTCATCGATGCCTGTCATTTCCTTTAGGCAGCATAGGTTTTCAGTCAAACCGTTTTTTTCAGTTGGTGTTGGGATGGAGAATAAATCATGGGGTGCAAGTTTATTTTGTTTATGTAACAGAGTTCTGCAGTGAAAGTTTGAGAAACTGTTTTGCTGCATTCATTGTTATCTTATTGTTGCATCAACCTATCAGGGCAGAAAAACTGAATGTATAATGAGGGAGGAGACAGCCCATAAGCCGTCTAATCATATGCACTGGAGGCATTAGCATATTTTTGGAGCAGAATCTCAATTTCCCAAACTCTGTACTTTTTTTTTTTTCATGCTTTCTTGGGCTCCCTTTGAATAATATGATCCCAATTGGATTTCATTATAATCTTTGCCTTTGACTGGTCGGGTTTCTCACTTTCTGTGTGTGTTTATGATAAAGCCTGTACTCCTCAGATCTTTTTCCTTATTTTTTCTGTCTGGTTGTCTTTCTCTTTTCTTGCCATCACCTACACTAGGTACATCAAACAAGCATCAGGAGTGCGTCGTGACTTCCCAACATTATCCCGATCCCATTATCTAAAAGTATCACTGTGCTGACAACATGTGTTTTCAGTTCCAGTGAAATGAGACAAAGAGATCTGTCACCAAACCTCAGTCACTTTTGGATGGTTTTACAGTAGCCAAACACCTCTGAAGGGTCTACAGCTGCTGGTGCAGTAATCTAGTTTTTGGGGTAATATCACAAAGATAGCACAGCGATCATCACGGTTATCACACTGCATACTGAGCACAGCTCATCTCCAAGTCCTTTGATTCTGCACAAAGGCATTCAGTGCTTTTGATCCATTTGATTGCCTCTAATCTGCTGCATTGCATTAATGATGGTGAATCACAGGGCCTCGGCTATACAGAGCCACGTGAAAACGCCAACTTTGCTGGATTCATTTTATTCCATATTTTGTGATTTGTACCATCATTTATTCATCTCGCTCAAGTGGGTCGATGGCCAAAAATTTTACCATGATAAGAATTATCATATCAGCCGCTAAAGACGATTGTCACTGTAACCGTCAAATCAATACGTCTTTTAAGTTTAAAGGCGGATTTTTGCTCCTGAGTGAAGTTTAAGAAACCGTATGGATAAATGTCATTTAAAATCTTTCTTAACTGGTGGAAAATGTCAAACACTTGCCAATCAGTGGAAGACATCACAAATATTAGGTAGATTTAAAATAATTATAAATCAAAATACAGAAATCTTAATTCTCATTGAGGACGTTAGCAGCATGTCAGACCCTTTGTACAGATGGTTAAAAAATTGTCGGGGTTTTAGCTGACAATGGAAACAAGTAGGGGCTGGAATCACCAGAGGACCCCTGATAAGATATCATCACAATACCTTTTTTTAAAACTGCAAGTTAAGAAAGAACTTTGTCAACATCTGTTTTTTTTCTAATGAGATAAAATTTCAGTCTTAGTAGGCTACCAAAAGTTAAACTTGTATTTAGAATATTAATAAAAATAAAAAAAGATACTTGATGTCTGTCTATTGATACAGTATTGCCACACAAAATATCTCAATGCTATGCTTTAATCGATTTTTCCCAATCCCCTATAAAAGGGGTGACAAGAAAAATCTCAATTGTTATTTTTATATGAATTTTTAGAGGCACAGACTTTCTGATGTTTCTCAATCAAAACAATAACAGAAAAATTTGCCTTGGTGCTATCGTGAAGTAACAGTAGTTCTTTGCAGAGGAACATCTATCCAATGTTCCTTCACAAAGATCTATGTTCATGGACGAGGGAATACATTAAAGTTTTATTAAGGCTACGTTTAACAGTTAGTTTTGTTCATTCACATTATTTTATTATTATTTTATAATGAAGTAGCTGTAACTTACCATTTGCATTAGATAAATCGATGAAACAGATACAGTAGCCAAAGTTGTTTTGCGTATTTAAGCATAATATAGCCCAGTGCTGTTACTCATGGTCAAAACAATCGCACCAAAAATAACTTAATGCGTGTTTTGAATGTTGTTGTAGCTTTATTACATTACCCTACGCATTAGCTTGGTGGCTGCTCTCTTTCTATTCTATCACTACCTCTCTTCTTCTTGCCCTCCAAAGATGTAGCAGGATCAAGGAGAAATTGTAATTTAATTTCTTTTTAAATGTTGTTTAAAAAATGACAAATAAATCTACCTTGGACCTTGTACCATGTTCATTAGGGCTCCCTTCTACTGGCGTACGGGTGGTTTGAATGATATCAACTTTTGTCACATTCCTATAGAAAAAGCTTACATCGAGATAGTTATCATTGTGTCACGCAGCCCTGCTCTTAGGTACGAATCCATTCAATCATATTCACATTGACAAGTAGAAGGAAGCAGTCAGGGACAGAAAACAGGTGCAGACAGCAATAAGTACAGAGGAGCTCACTGTCATCAATCAGTGCCGTGTGGCGGCACACTCTGCCCAACCTTGTGTTGTCAGACAGGTTGTTGCCGGTGTGGTGGGCTCCGTGAGGAGCTGTCTACATCCCGTCAGACACAGATTTAAGCTACTCATGATTGAGCTTTATGAAAGCTCTCACACACTCTTAAAGCCTCTTCCAAGGGGATTTTGGGGGACATGTTTGCATGTAAGGCACAGATGGCGCCCCTGATTCACACACCCCACGTTTACCCCCGAAAACAGGGTTAAACATGTGGTTAATCAGACAGTTGGCCCCAAACCTGACATTGTTTTATTTGACGCTGTCACCTACTTTCTTGTCCTCTCTGGTTTCCTTTCATCACGTACCTCCTTCACATCAGCTGTGGTCTCCGTTAGTGTTCCTTCTGTGATGGCGGACATGTAAAGTTCGACAGTTTGACAACAAATATGTGTGCCAACATATATCAATATTTTAATTTTACAGCCAAGTTAATCATGAAAGATTCAAAGTTACCATCAGTCTCTTTTGCACTGGAAGAATTAAATGCTTAATTCTTCTAATTACATCCATTGCAAGAATATAATGTCTCTATTCAAAGTGCAGTATCTGCTGCAGCTTTAAGTACGGGTCATCATGTCGACTGTATAGTGGCATCAGTGTGTGTTTTTACAGTATGTGGATGTATATAGTTGATGGTTGCCCCCCTGTTCTGGGTGCTAAGGGGATTTTAGGGCCTGTGATCTGACAGCGTTCGTCCTGGTAATCCTATTACTCTGACTGCTGCTTTGCCAGACTACTGCATCGGACAGAGCCACGCTCAGCATCTCTATCTCTGTGGTCCCTGTATTCACAGATTGCTGCAGGATGCTCTGCGCACCACTGCTTAACCCCATCCCTTAACCTGCCAGCCTGTCTACATCCAGACAGTTTGTTCCAGTTGATCAGTGAAAAAAATCTCCCGATCAGTATTGATACACTTGCTAGAGCCAAAAAGACTTCTGTACTTTTAGCTGAATGAATCCTCAAAGACACCCAGACAGCCTCGCTTGCTGAGCCAGTGAGGCACTTTATAAATGATGAGCATATTTACAAGTTTTGGAAAGCAGTGGCATGAGTCACTGTTGCGGGGCAAGATTCTCCAGCACTAGTCTTGTGTTACAGTGTAGTTTGCTCATGTTGAGTTAAATTATTATTGTCATTAAGATTCATTTCACAGAACTACAGATACTTTGGTCATGATGCAATATTAATGTGATAGTAAATGTTTTGCATCATGCTGAGTATTGCGATAACATAAATTGCAATTTATTTATTTATTTATTTATTTTTAAAAACTGCAAGTTGAGGAAAAGCTTTGAAACTTTATCTCATTAGAAAAAAAAACAGATGTTGACAGCCTTTTCATCTCACTTCAATCATTTTTATTCCAGCAACATGTCTCTAGTGGATTAAAAAAGCAAATGATTCAATTAATAAAGTAGGCTACCAAAAGTTTAATGTGTATTTAGAATATTAATAAATTATATAATTTTAAACAAAGATACTTGGTGTCTGTGTATCGACACAGTATTGCCACACAAAATATCTCAGTGCTATACTTTAATTGATTCTTTCCCAAACCCCCATAAATAAACAGAACTACAAACCCTGAAACAGTACTTGTACATTTTTATATGAGGAATCAAAGTAGATGCCTGTTGTTAAAAGTTCAGTGAACAAATTCTTAATATTTTCATGACTTGGTTTACATTACCACATCAAACTTGTCTAACTTATGCACTGAACCATGATTGGCTTTGAACTTTGTTTTGATGTCCAAATACCTGTTTCTATGTTCACACGTTAAACTCTGATTTAAGTGAACTGAGAAACAAAACCCCCTTTAGTAGGTGGTTTTGTAAACCGCTTTCTAGTGTGAAACTACACAAACACCATTCTGCTCAGCAAAGGTCAAACATTCAAGCTAAGAACAATAAGCAAACATTTACATTTGCTCTTTTTAGTTTAGGTGTCAGATTCTTGCAGGGCAGAATCTGCAGCTGTTCCATCATTACCAAGTCTATGTAGTCCTTTAAATGATTGTCCAGAAAAAAGTAACTTACTTACTTTCACCTGGGCCACACTGCCTGCGTGAGCGGCCTGTGTGCGTTGCAAAACATTTTGGATTTCTTCGCCCCTGTTAATGGGTGAGAGCAGGCAGACTACTGATGCAAGCAGTGCTGCTCAGGCGCTGCTCGGTTGCTGCTCAGCTGTGGCTCTAGAGAGTCTTGTGTATTTTTTCCTTCTGATGATTGAGTTTTCAGCAAAAATACATCATGGAAATGGTGTCTTGATATTCAAACTAAGATCATACCATCTTTTACTGCAGTTTTAACTACAATATTTTTATCTGTTACAGACATGAAAGATTTTAAAATAAAAGACCACTGACCATCTCTACAGACAGAATCCCTTCATTTGTTAACACAAGACTTTGTATTGTGAAATATTTGCTGGACTGTGTTTTTGACAAAGCAGTGGTTTGCATGGCTCCATAAATTAGTGGAATAACAGCTTTTAATTGTGGGAATAAAATACTCATGTCATGGACTTCAGTATAAACAACACGTGTATGAGCCACAGCAGTTCAGCAAGGTAGCTGTCACGCTCTGCTTCTGCATGCGTGTAGCCTGGGTGTAAGAAAAGCTCAAGCTTATACTGGCACACCACTGGACAAATCACAATACTTACACTTACCTTAAATCTTCTTACTTTACGGAAGCACCACAGAAGATGTAAAGGTCCTTTTACCACAACTACACCAACGGTGATATGTTGTCTCTTGTGACCCGGATTTGCATTTAAAAGAGACACTGCCGCTCTCTCTTAATGTAATAAATTGAAGGATTAAGAAGAGGTTTTCTGTGTCAGACTGTCTGCAGGTGTAGTTCTGCTTCTCCTCCCTCCTTCCGGACATTAGGACATTCTGCTTGATACCACCTTTAACAAAACATGTCAACGCACATCTGAGTTCTTTTTTCTGAGGCTCAGAAGAGATTAAAACTCAGTGTTACATCACCTTGGATTTGGGTTTTTGTAAATTATGAAATAATGTGAATCATTACTTTAAGCCAATCTGTTTATTGTAGTGTGTGCATCCGTGTGCAGCTTCCGCCCGTGTCTCATTGAGAGTGAGTGTTTGGCATGCTCAGACCGTTCTTTTGTATTTTCTCCACGTCCCATGTGACTAACCCTGAGTAGCCGCCGTCAGCGCTCTGGGACTGGCTGTCCTTTCACCGTGCCTGTCAGCAAGTCACTCAGGCGTGGGTCCATTCTCACTGCAAGGGCGCTGTGCTCGAGGAGTGTCTGCCTGGGCTCACACTGGGGCTTTGCTGCCTCCTCTGACAAGTGTAGCTGATTCCTCTCCAAAGGTACGAGCTGACTCATGCTGCATCACGTTTTGATCCGTGGCCGCTCTTCGTCCCGACCTTGCTGCTTTAATCTGAGATGGAAGGGCATAATGATGATCAATTAAGTGTACCACATGATCTGTTGTATTGGCTGCCCAGAGTTCAGGGGCTTTGATTCCTTGCGTGCCTCCGTCCAGACGTATTAACACGGGCCACAGGATTGATCAATTCTGTCTGTCAGCCTCTATAAACACACTTGCAGTGTAAGTAATGAAAGTCATTTATCTACAGAAGTCACAGCTGTAGCTCCCAGATGGAGCCGGTGCTGTGTCAGTGACAGCTGCGGTTGCTTATCTGTCTTCCAGAATTGTAGCACTGAAAACAAGAATAAATATGCTGAAAAAGACCAAAACAAAGGAAGAAAATGAATCAAGGAACTTCAGTCAAAAGTGTTTCAAACTCTAATTGATTTTTATTCCTCCACGCTGGAAATAGCCACGGCCAGGAGCATTATGTTTTTGGGGTTGTCTGTCCTTACGTTCATACGTCCATCGGTACCATTCTGGTGACTCGTTATCTCAAGAATAATTGGAGGAAATGTATTTAAACTTGGCACAAATATTCACTTGAATTTAACAATGAATTTATTTGATATTGAAGGTCACTATGACCTCATCTGTCTCAGTCTATCTAAAGAGCACTTTGTCTGATTTTTTTTTTCAGATTTGGCACAAACATTCACTTGGACTTAATGATAAACTGATTAGATTTTGCTGGTCAAAGATCAAGATTAGGGCGATCTTGCATTCATCTCATTCTTGTGAGTGCAATTTCTCAAGAGGGCCTTAAGGGAGTTTCTTCAGGTTGGCACAAACATCCACTTAGACTCAACAATGAGCTCAGTAGAATTTGATGGTCATAGGTCAAATGTCACTGTGATCTTGTTGGTCTCAAATTCTTGCAAACACAATATCTTAAGAGGAACTTCAGGGATTTTTTTTCGAATTTGGCACAAATGTTCACTTTGACTCAGCAATTAACTGTTTAGATTTTGGTAGTTCAAAGATCAAGGTCACTGTGACCTTGCCTCTGTCTCATTCTCGTGAATGCAACATCTTAAGAAGTCCTGGAGGGAGTGCCCTCAAATTTGGCATAGACATCAACTTGGATTCAAAAATGAATTAGAATATGGTGGTCAAGGTCAAGGTCACTGTGACCTGACAAAACATGTTAAGAATTTATAAGCTAATTATGACAAAATCTCACATAAATGTCTAATAGGATAGTAAAAATAAAGTGCTGACATTTTATATCCAGAAGGTCAAAGGTCAACTTCACGGCGATATCATAATCTTTAAAAAGACTTTTATGACCATTACTTAAAAGTCATATGTCAGGAACAGAAGGGGGGATATTTGGTCAAATACTGAATCGGTCTTATAATTAACTATAGTATTTAAAAATTTCAGAATAAAAGCCTCTGTTATTCAAAGCCTGAGCAGTAAATTCCAGTCTGGCGTGTGACCCCCGCTGTCATGGAGAAGCCCCCGTTTAGCAGCCCTTTAAGCGGGCTGTTTTCTGTTAGCACCATCTCTCCCACGGGACCAGACTGCTGCTGCTCACTGGAGGCTGCCAACAGACTGGAGCCCAGGAGTCCAATCCATAATATGTGCACTCAGGCGGAAACCACTCACGTAGGCACAGACAGGCACCAGCAAGCATCCAAACGCACACAGACACACACTTTGAATATGTCGTCAGCCTGCATATCTCTTATGTCTTTATTGTTTTTCTTTCTTTTTGACACATTAAACTGCCAGCGTACACAAACACAAACTCTAGTCCACTTCTGGTCCAAGCCAAGGTCGTCGTCCATGGCGACCGTCGAGGTAATTGCTCCCTTATCACACGCCTGCTGACTAATGATGGAACGTGTCAGTTAACTCTGGAGGTTTGGGCCGCTGCGGCATCATGGGAGTCACTCCGTCGTCCCTGTTTGGCCGTGAGGCTGAGAGGCCTGTCTGAATATACCACTCACACAGGAGAGGGACGAGTTGAGCAGCGGTGATTAAAGCCCCAATTCTTTGTTTGACTAATGGGACATTGTGAGCAGCAGCTGCTCGATCGCCAAACCACGTGATTTCCTTCCCAGAAAAATTAGCACTCACAGTTGGAGTTTAACAGAAAAAGTGCCAATTTTATTTCAAACTGTTTCCCGCCATTTCGACTTCCAGGAAGCCCTTTTTAAAGTTAAATGCCAGGCTGTTGGGCAGCTGTTGTGTTTCTCCCCTCAGTTCAGCTCTCAACAGTCATCTCTTTGTGTACAGAACTGGGAAAAAAACAGTGAAATTCCTTGGAACTCCCCAAATCCTGGGAATTGTAATGAAGGGGTTGCTAGGTTGCATTCTATAGAGCCTATTGTGGACTTGTGTATGGATTCAGTGGTACTACAGCGAGCATCAATGACCCACAATACACCCCACATTCCACTGCTTTTCAGGGTCAAGGAAAAGGAGTGGGGGTTGCCTATAATTTCTTATTCCATGATTTGAACCTTGATCCTGCTCATTTATTGATTTGAAAAGTATCCCTGAACAGCAGGAGGAAAAAAAAGTGTCCTTTTCCAACTTTTCCTCTAAGATTTCACAGAAGCAAATAACATTAGCTGAAGGAATCAGTGGCCATTCATTAAGAGATTGCTGACAGGTACTTTTTGGAGCCAGGAGGTTTATTTACAGTATCTGCAGCACAACTACTTTTCCATAATGACTAGGAGCACTGTTCTCAGAACTGCCGCCTCTCTGGAAGAAAGGACATGAACGCTGGAGTTCACAGTCCCTCGTGTCCTCTGGGGCGTCCTCTACAGTTTGCTCTGAGAATCAAGCCTCCTTATCCCTTGTGGTATGTGGACAAGATTAGATCTTGATCTGTATTTTGGGATCATGAGATCCAAATTATTTGGTCTGTGTGCAGTTTGATCAGTTATCCAGGGTCCAACAGAGAGATTACCGACAATACCCATAATCATAATTGTTACTTTTAACAATAAAAAGTTTCTTTAAATACTTTATAGTTTATAGTTGTAGTACTTTTTGAAATATTCATCAGGTCCTTTTTTTCAATAAGGTAATAGCAGTGCTATTAGCAGCTAAGCTGACTGTCCTGCTGTTATCACAGATGTAAACTAACCACAGACACTTTTTTTTGCATTAAATATGATTTATTTGGCACTGTAGGGGTTCCTGTTGGCTTTGCGGTCCACAAGGCCTGTGCAATTGCAGGGGGGACACTGCCTGTTAAATACACCGGAAGTGGGTGATAATAATTATTTAGATCAATGGTAAATATTTCCACAAAAGCGGGTGTTCTGATTTCACATAGTCTGCCTCTTATTGCTCACTCATCTTTATACTTGAAAGAATATTTGAACAGTCGTTGAAATATGCTTATTCACTGTCTGTCCAAGAGTTATGATGAGAAGATCAATATCCATCTCATCTCAGCATAAAGACTGGAGGCAGGGGGGAAACAGTGCCGCCCAAAGATAAAACCCTCCAAAAGCTTATGTAACTCCCTTTAAAAACCACCTCTTGTCATTTTTACATTTCATTTGATGTACACTCACCCAGTGCTCATATCAAAGTGCGTCTGCAGTGTCTAATATATGTTGACAGAATATATTACACACAGAGTACAGTTTCAGAGGAAGGTGCTCTGAAACTGTCACACCAATTTTTGTTGTCTCGGCTTTCTCGGATATTACTAATAAAAAGTGAGTGGCCTCTTGTCTCCTCCGGTTTTGATCTTATAATATGTGTGTCTCTGTTTTAAAGCAGCTCACCCAAAATTTATAACACTGGGATCACAACAAAAATCTACAGAGAGCCAGCTTCCTCTTGCACATAGCAACAGCCATCACTATTCTGTCTGACACTTTCATAATAGATTGCAGAGAGAAACGCTGGCTCAAATTTGTTACGCTGTCTGAGAAGACTGATGAGTCTGACGGCTTAAATGCACACAACCAGACTGAGAGAGGTTTGAAATAAATGCTCTCACTCTTAAGCTTGAACAGAGCAGTAGCACTGCAGCACTCACAGTCAGCGTTGGAGGCATGGTTTTAAAGCGACAAGACATCTTTGAAGTGTGCATCTTAGAACTATGTCCTTCATGCGTTTTCAATCCACGTTAGTCATACGCTTTTCTTTACAGCTCGTGTTATTCCTCAAGTCTCTGAATTCGTAAAAGCGGACCAAAATAAACTAAGCTGTTCTCTGGAGTATTCCTATGCCCTGCTGAAAGTTTTCTAACGTGACGTGCCGAGGCTTCGGGGAAGTCGTTTCATGAAATTTTCGAGTGTTTGTTCCGCCGTTGATAACATGAAAACCATAACAATGCAAGTGCATTAAAAGCTTGAATATTTCAGAACACATGGCACTTAAGCAAAGAAAATATAAAAATTTCATAATTTGAATGAAGTTGCAAAATCCCACTTTGCTTCACCAGAATGCCGGCATAAACTGTGAATTATGAAAGAGCCGTGTGTGAATGTTTTGACACTGATGCGGTGGCAAGTTTCCTGGCTTCGCAGGTGTGTGTTCGACTTTGTAACGTGTAGGTCATCTCTCCATAGAATTAGGGCTGGGTGTCATGTAGAAAATCAAATATTACAATATTTTTGACTAAATACTTCCAAATCAATATTGCAACAATATTTTAGGGTTGACTATTGGTGCTTTTTAAAAATATTTACACAGTGAGACTTTTGATAGAAAATCATCAGTAATGTAGATATAATGACTGTGGGTAAAGGCAAATATCCAGAATCTAAGACCATATCTAGTCGCATATAACAATATCACTGAAACATTGACATACTGCCCAGCTCTTTATGGAAAGTTTTGTTTCTTTTCGCCCACTCTCACCCCACTTGCTTTTGTCAGTTTATTCTTGTCTCCAGATGTCCTGCTCGGCCTAAGACTTCAAAAACGTTTGGACTCCATAGCTTGCTAACTTTGTTGGTGTTAACATGCGTTGGCTGGTGTAGTTAATGTTAGCTAACTGAAAAGACCGTTGCTTATGATGTTTTCACCAGCGTTTTCAGGTAAGCTGACTTGTCTTGATGCACACACACACCTTGGAAGAGTCATTTCCCTGGATATATGTATATAGATTATAAGAAAAAGCTGCAAATAATGATTATTTTTGTCATTGAAAAGGTAGGAGTCACCAGGGGCCCCACAATAGGCCCCACCAAGCAATGTTATTGTGATGTTAAACATTTTGTAACATGCTGAGAATTGTGATAACATATATTGCGATTTAATACCTTTTATGCAGCGGCAAATTATATCCTGAAGGGGGTTGTTTTGACAGATTTTGACCAGCTTTGTCAATATCTATTTTCTCTAATTAGAAGTTTTCACTTTGTTCATTTCTCTGCAGTATTTTTATTGCAAAATGTGTCTAGTGGACTGAAAAATGAATTAATTTCATTATTCTGGTTAGGATACTGAAAGTTTCACTTGTATTTGTGATATTAATAATCTTTTTAATAGAAAATTTAATATGTGTGTATCGATTCAAAAATTACCACACAAAATATTATTATTGATTATTGATGTAACAAAATGGTGAAAAAAAAGTTACACATTTCACCAAAGTCCTTGTCAATGTCAGAAAAAGGCTTGTTTTGTGCAACTAATGGTCGAAAACCCAACAATACTGAGTTTGCAAATGTATAAAACAGAGAATATCGGCAAATTCTAACTATCTTACTCGCAGCATTTATGCTTAAAATTTGGTCAAATGTGCAGTTCCCATCTCTAATACTTTATCTTGAGTATTCAAAAAGGGTTGTATAAAAGGTTTTTCCCCCAACATTAATCTTTCTGAGTGCCCAGGTCTTAACAGACGTTGTGTCTTTGGTTTTCCACATTTGTGAAGACTTTTTTTTATGATAGTTACAGTTATGATAATAATGACAGTGATTAACAAAGATCTGTTTGTGGTTGCAGAATATAAAAAGTTCATCAGACACATTAAAAATAACTATTTAACAGTGTTTTTATATAATAAAATGTGTAAAATAAAGTTAGAATCTATATTATCAACTTATTGAAGGGGGGGGGTCCCCTTTTATGTCTTTTACATTTTCTGATTAAAGGGTAAATGTTTAAAGATTTATATTTGTTTCCTTTCTCCATTTTAACTATTTAACAAAGAGCGCTGTTAATTAATGCATGCAGTTCTGTTCTTGTCTTGTCTCATCACCTTTAACCACCTTTTGTCTTCCTTAGGGTTGAGTTTTTTGCAGTTTGATGCCCAAAAATCATCAAATTCTGCTCTGTCGCCTTAAGATGAATTTCCCCAGAGCAAATATTAGATCCTCAGTATCAGTGGATTTTGCTCAGAGTTCACGAGCACACTGCAATTAAGATAAATGAAACTCAGCACCTGGTTTTTGGTTTGGCGCTTTCCTTTCATCTCACCACTTCACTCTGCAGTACGAGCACTTCCCGTTCCTCGTCTTTAAAGCCCGGCTATTCGTCTCTCTGCGTCTCCGTGGTGTGTTTCCTCCTTTCCCTCTCTGAACCTATTCTCCATTTAATCAGCTCTCTCAGGACTCGGTTCTGTATAATTAGAGACTGAAACTTTAATCACCATGGATCCAGGGCAGGGGAGAGCAAGGCATTTCAAATACACACAAGCAGGAAATTAGCATGAAACAAAGTATGGAAAACGTGGAAACGGATGTGACCAAAAAAAAAAGCTTAATTTTAAGTCGTGACATTTATTTGCCGTCAGTCTGCGCGCACGCTCACACAGGCAGCGAGGACAAATTTCAGGTTCTCACAAGACAAATAAAAGCCGAACTATCTGATAATCATGTCCGGTAGGTCTTGACCTGTTCATAATGCTCAGCTAATTGTTCGGCGGCAGCGAGGTGGAGCTGGATTAAAAGGTCACAGTTTGCAGGATGTCCTTACATAACAACAGCTGTCTCCTCACCTCCTCTCCTTCTGTCTCCTCCTATCTGCTCATCTTCTGTTTTTCTGTCGTCTTGTCCTTGCCTTTCCCCCACACTGGCATTCCTTTCCTTTTCAAAAAGCAAATTTCCTCCTCTCACCCCTTTATGTATTCATCTGAAGACCATTCACTTTTGCTGTATATTAACATTTTGGCAGGATGTGGTAAACAGCAAACTGGAAAATTATTGTTTTCTGGGAAACTGCCAGCTACATTTGGAAACTGGCAGCTGATTTTGTCCATAGGAGATTTAGGGGGGAAAGAAAGAGCTTTTTTTTTTTTTTTTTAAATGTAATGTTTTTTTTAAGATATCTACAGCATCCAAATTTACATTTACATTTTTTTTTTTATCCGAAAACACTAAGTCAAGCAAAGGAGAAAAAGAAGAGCATTTTTAAACTTTTGATTAATGATGTGATAAGAGGAGAATAATGCAAAGTTCATGTGGACTTTGGCCACTGACCTTTGGTTTTTATTTATTATAAGTACAAAATATGGAGACATTTGGAAATAAAATCAAATTTCAAAGCAGCTATAATCAAAATGTTTGTAATTTTGAAAATCAAAAGCACTCTGTATGTTAAATGTGAACAGCCTGGAGACGGATAGTTTAGTGTAGCATAACGACTCTTCGCAAGACAACCAATCAGCTCCTTTTCCAAAAATATCAAACCATCGCTTTTTGTGTGTGTTTGCCAGTGAATCCAGTAAACTGTTTTCCACGTTGCATATATATTTAACCTTGCATAAGCCGCTGAATGGAACCAGTTCCACGGCTCAAAAAGTCAAATGCAAGAATTTCGTATCATGATAGATTTCGGTGGCCTGAGAGACGCCACTGTAGGCCTCGATAGCTGGTAGCTAACAAGAGTTTACCCCGCCTCATGTTTGAAAGTGACGCTGATCAGAGTCGACGGGCCAGACTTGCTAAGTTCCTCGGCAGAAAGCCTGGCCAGCTGACGAGGTGGAAACACGCTAGTCACTCAGTGCAGACACAGCTGTTGTGCCGCTCAGCAAAGAGTGAAACCAGCCTACATCCCGGCCCTTTTTACTTAAATGTTGCTGTTGGATTTAGCCCGTGCAGTTTATGTTCTGCACCCCTGAGGAGCAGAGATGGGGTTCAGCTGTACGTGGCCACATGATTAATCCTTGTCGCTTCCCATTTACAGCATTATACTAATCAGCCATGAGGCAGGGTCCTGAGAAATCGTCCAGAATATTTCACAGGATTAATGAGCTAAAACTGCCAACTTTTTAATGCCGTTAGCTACAATCAATCTGAATACACCTGAACATTAAGTCAAGGTGAAGTTAGGCAATCTATCTCTCTTATCCAGCTGTCCCTTCTCTATTCTCTGGCGTCAGAGAGCTGCAGAAGGTTTTTTTTAATCGGCTTGGCGACCAATATTCAACAGACTTAATCAGTGCTCCTTTTGTGAGCTGCCAAGCTATTAAAGATGCTGATATATTAAAGTGCACCGCAGATCATGTTTTAATGCTGACAGATTGTTCCCAATTATGTCCTTAATTCTGTAAGATTGCCAAATGTGCAGCGGGACATGCACTCTCTGGGACACCCTCACTGCGATGAAGAGGTCGAGTGGGTTTTTTTTCGGACACTAAACTGACTTTATTTGGCTTAAGGGCTGTTCTGTGGACAAAAGACGCATGTTGAATAAGTTATCTTGGGCTCTGGGAGCTTGTGGTGGGCATGTGATCAGCAAAATATTCAGCGGAGGAATTGATGATGAAAATAATTGTTGTGGCAGGGAGAGTTAATGGTTTGCAAGCTCTTGACTGATTTTGAATGTGTTTTTGTTCAGTTATGTGTAATCAGCTGCAGCTCAATCTTCAACAGGAAACCAACAAACAAACAGTATAAAAAATCACAATAAAAGCACTAGTGGTTCCACTTTGATTTATTTCATTATAACAATAATTTATTTTAATTTAATTTATTTTTTTATTTTAACTTTATTTAAACAGTGTATTATCTGACTTCAGTATAACAATGCTTTTATATAACCTTATTGTAATGTCCAACATTACTATAATATGATAACAATATTTAATTTAACATTAACAGCACTTTATCTAACATTTTGTAACAGTGCTTTATTTGGCTTTCCTAAAACAGTACTTTAATTAACCTTATTACAATAGTTTTTGTCAAACATTATTATAATAGTATGTTATTTAACTTTAGCTATAACAGTACTTTGTTTAAGTTTAACTGTAACAGTGCTTTATTTTACTTTATTAAAACTGAACTTTATTGTATTTTAACTATAACAGCACTTTATTTAAGGTTAATTGTAACAGTGCTTTATTTTACTTTATTATAACTGAACTTTATTGTAATTCAGCTATAACAGTACTTTCTTTAACTTTATTGTAACAGTAGCTTTAATTTTGCATTTTAGTAGTTTGCTGTAGTTTAGAGGTGATTTCAAAATATCAAGCTATATCGTGTATTGTGATATATAGCCAAAATATATTGCAGTAATATTTGTCATATTTATACAGAAAAGATAAGATTCCTTCGATATATATGTACTACTATTCTGATGTGCTGTTTTTTTGTCGTTTTCTTAGTATGAATTCAAGGCTAAGAGCATCAAGAAGAAGAAAGTCAGCATCGTGGTGTCTGTGGACGGAGTGAAGGTGATGCTGAGGAAGAAACAGAAGGTAAGTCAGAAGTGACAGACTCCTAAAAGTAATATGACATAACCAAGGAATTCAATTTAATCTGCAGACTGAATGAAAAAATAAAAAAAATCACCATTAAATGAGATTAGAGTAAGTAAGTTTTATCACAATTATAATAACTTTGCTACAAGATGTTTTATCAGTGCTTAATCACACTCATCTGTCTCACACGCAGAGGAAAGAATGGACATGGGATGAGAGCAAGATGCTGATCATGCATGATCCCATATACAGGTCAGTCACGTCTCTCTCTGGCAATTTCATAGTTTCAAACTAAAACACACGGTTTGTATTATACAAATATAAAATCCTTTGCCAATATCTTGTTACACTCACTGGATGAAACTGTCTGATATTCAGTGCAACACAAACTCTACGTCTCCCAGCTCGACCTCTGTGGATGAAGCTTCCATGTACTTTAACATGCACGACTAATGTGCTAAAATGTACTATACCGCATATGCCAAACGCACTTACATCCATAAGATAATGAATAATCTATAGCTTGTGCATGTAGTTAGTAGGTCATATGTTTTTCAGTGTGTATTTTTTTTTTCCAGGGGTGGCATCCTACTCTCTGATTATATTCACAGTAATCTAGTATTTAAACCATCTTTGCAAGAATATTTGGGGAAATATTTCAACAGGCATGGCTGAAAAAAAAAAGCATTTATTAAGGCCACAACATCCCATCAGCTGCCTCTCCTGTTTACATAGCGATGGAGCCTGTCAGCCAATCATCAGTGGGCCTGTGAAGCTGTCAGTCACTGCTAAGCAACTCACAGCGAATCAACCGTAAAGTGTCAAAATATAATACAGCCTGTCAAAGTGCTGAGGCGAGAAGGGAAATTTAGAATTGAAAGTGCAGGCAAAAATTGAAGGTAGGGTTTTTGTTCAGGAGAACTAAGTGTCTTTTTGTTCTTTTTGGCTGACTTAAAACAAGCAATTATAGCTAATAAGGCATCTTCTTCATGGAAATGGAAAAGGAAAGAAATAGGCAGGCACTTAAAAGTGTCTTAACCAACTTGTGTGTGATGTGTGTGTGTGTGTGTTTGTAAATTATGTATAAATCTGTGGGAGGATCTCATTTGGCAAAGCCACACCTCGTCATGGGGCCATGTGTGTTAGATACAATTTTTCTTGCTTGTGTCTTTGTGGGTGTGTTTGTGCAGTGGGGATACAATACAAAGTGCACTCCGTGTCATGTGATGCTCAGTAGTAGATGGTCATAATTCGTTTGCCCATTTCCCGGTGGAGTTGTTTTATAGCAGTGAGTGAAGCTGCAGATTGGGATGCAGAGCTGACCTGCGGCTCTGCCACTTTACTGCAGAGTGTGTGCAGGGTTGCTGGCAAGGACAGAGGATGGGACAGTTTGCTTGTAGGCTACAATATAAGACCCTACAAGACTGCAGGAGTATATTCTTGTGTATTAATACAAAGTGATACACCACCAATATTCCTCTTTCATTTGATTTATATCTGCATTAGGTCAGTTCTTTCTCCCAGATCACAGTATTGGGTTTTAATATAATTTGTTATTAAAGGGTAAGTTCTGTATTTTTTCAATTTTAGACCCAATTTTGCAATGTTTTTGTGTCAAAGTGACATATGGGGACAGTATTTTTTTGAGATTTGGTCCAGTATTGAGCGAGAGTGCTGCAGCAGGCTAAACCGGTTGCAATGTAAACACTCAGGGCAATTACACACCATTAATTTGCTAAAAATGCTTGTTGTTGCCACCGACAGACTCAGATTGGTATTTTGTCTGACAACATTATGGAAAGGATCCCCGCAGACACAGAACCTTTTGTTAAAGAGTAAAATTATTGTTGTTTAACCAGAAACGGCCCTGAAATCACTATCAAACCCACAAGACTCCATTTAAATAAATAGTAATTTTATAATCGAAAAACAAACTTCATTTAAAGATAACAGAAACCAAATAAAAAAATCATGTTGGTTTGTCTTTACATTGTTCCAACAATTACCAACTCTGATTTTGTTTAAATTAACCCTAAATTTACCCAGTAAGATGTGAAAATTTGCTGGTTTTAAGCACGCTAAAATTACTGTTTATTTAAATGGATTTTGGTGAGGTTGTTGGTTTTGTTTCTGGTTAAGGACAAGGATGCTAGTCTTTAACAAAAAGGGATATTTCAGTCATGATTCTTTGTACACATTGTTAGACACTTCAAAAAATCACCACCTGTCAGTGGCAAAAAAGTACTTTGGTGGATGTAACTAGACGGTGCGGATATACTGAGTGGTTACAGCTGTTGCCTCGCCTCAATACTGGACCACATTGTAAAACTGTTTTTCCCATCAGCCACTTAGACACAATAACATGGGGATATGGGGTCCAGATTGAAAGAAATACCAAAGTCATTCTTAAAGAGGATTGTGACTCCGAAGAAAGGGGTGGATCATGCAAAAAAAAAAAATCTTATGTATTTAAATTTGTTGTCATGTTTTTTAGGATTTTCTACGTATCTCACGACTCCCAGGACCTAAAGATCTTCAGCTACATCGCAAGAGACGGCTCCAATAATTCCTTCAGATGTAATGTCTTCAAGTCAAAGAAGAAGGTATAACAAAAGAGGACTAACTTCCAACTCGACTGCCGACATGCACAGACGATCACAGACACCTTTCTGGGGAATAGGCTTCATGCACAGCTACACTGCTGCTCTTATGTTTCATCACCCCTGAGATTTCCAGTTTAAATAACTGAAAATGAAACCGACAATCATACAGGGAGAAAGCCATTAGAGAGTGAGAAGGGATACAATTTTTATCAGCTGCAGTAACATCGGACAGCCTTAAAGGGACAGTTCACCCCAAAATGAAAAGCACATATTTTTACTCTTACCTGTTGTGCTCTTATCAATCTAGATTGTTTTGGTGTGAGTTGCAGTGTTGGAGATATCTGCAGTTAAAGATGTCTGCCTTCTCTCCAATATAATGAAACTAGGAGGCTCTTGTAGCTCAAAGTGCCAAAAAAATTCATTTGAAAAACTCAACAGTTTTTTTTTTTTTTTTTTTCAGAAATCATGACCCTGTTACTCAAGATAATCCGCAGACCTTGCAGTGAGCAGTTTCTATTACGGTCTATAGGGTCTATTTTCTTTCTACCGAACTACACCCGCCAACTGTATCACTGTGCAGAAGGAAGAGGATTGTTTGTATTTAATGTTATTGAATTTGTGTTTTTAATTGAAGAATGCATTTTGATTATTATGTCAGCTCAGTGAATCAATATTGATTTTGAATTTGATTTTCTGTGGTTTGGTTGACGACCTGGGGCTCACCACTGCAGATCCATAGCCTACAGTGAATACAGAATAGATGCACTGCAAGACAAAATTTACAGCTGCACATTTCAGACAAGTACCTCTTTACCTTTCCTCCAGTTTAAGCTGTTTTTATATGTTGCAGTTATTGCAAGTTACTGCAGTCTTGGCTCACAGGTCTGGTGTTATCAGTCAGTCGTAATGAGAATTGTACCAAAGAAGCAGTGGTATTAGTCTCTGATCAGAGGTATTCAGCTGCGTGCCAAGAATGACTCAGAGAGTTAACTCTCCTTATATCAGAAATGGGGGACTGCTCTGTGAAATGACTTGTTGTGGGCTTTACGTATGTTGAATCCTCTTGCTCAAAACGCAGATAATTCATCTCAAACTCTCCACTCTGTTGTCTCTGTCCATCTGTCTCTCTCCTCTCTTTCCCAGACGCAGGCCATGCGTATTGTGCGCACAGTAGGTCAGGCCTTTGAAGTGTGCCATAAGCTCAGCCTGCAGCATGCGGAGCAGGATGCAGACGGACAGGCGGATGGAGAGAGTGACAAGTCTGCAGAGGAATCCAGCAGTCATGGTGAGGCCTACCTAAAAGGATGTACTGTTATCTGCTATGCACAGTGTTGCCTTTGCAGAGTACCGTTAAACACACATATGAACACATATTTTGCACTATATTGCGGGTAATTTTAAACACTAATAACAACATCTTAAAATAAGGTATTTAAAGTTTTAGTCCTGAAAACTAAAAAAACTACATGCATATCTTGGCTGTGTTTGCAGCTAACTTTGTGAGCCCAGAGGCTGTTTGTGCTGTTTAGTTTCTGTTTAGCAATGTGCAAACACCTGCTGCTTCTCTGAGCCCTCCAACTGCTCAGGAGCCAGCAACTCTTTGTGGGTCAAACTGAAGAAAAAGTGCATAACTAACTTTTTATTTTCTTGGGCTATAAAAAAAAATCTGGATTATTTTTTACTGACATGATGCATTACATATCCCCAGCTATGTTATTAGATAATTAATTGATTTTTTTTGGATGCTAAAGCATGCATAGACATTTTAGTGCTTTCTAATGGAAGAAAAAAAAGATAAAACAATCATGATAACTGCACACTGACCAAAAACATCTTATCCTGTTACATGGATGGCTGGATTGTGAAATCAGGGATGACAGAGGTGGCACAAAGTCATTGCTTTGCAAGTCATAAGTAAGTCTGAAGTCTTTGCCAGGAGGTTTCACATCACATCCCATGTTATATACAACATTTATGGCAGGGAAAACCCAAGATGATTTCCTGATTCCAGGGTTGGGGTTTTAAAATCATTTTTTAAAATCTTGAGTTTGGTTTTGAATGGCTTGAATCAGTTTGTCTTGAGGGTTTCCGGCACAATCATTTATTTGTGGTGGCCTGCTGTGATTAAAAACATCTGCCACCATGTATTGATTTGTACACAAATACACAGTAAGCTTAGTGGTTACTGGGGTGTGTTCCTTACAAAGACATAAAGGCAACCATTTTTCACAGACAAGCATGCAGGTTTATTAAAACACATTTTACCTCTGACATCTGGTCTGAACAATGTTTTTCTGTGGAAACTGGTATTTATGAGCCGTTATTGGTCACTTGTGTCACATGTTTGCGGACTCTCTCTCTCTCTCTCTCTCTCCTGGCTAAAACTTGACCTTGGTTTGATTACACGCCGCTTTACGACCTAAATGGAGCCATCAAACCTCACCAGCCCATTAATTCAACACAGCGGTCAAACAGAAACATCTCAGATGCCCAGTTACACTGGAATGTAAACAGATTTAAGAAACAACATCGAGCTAATCTGGATTTGGGTGTTCTGTGATGTTCATTTCACGTGGGATGGAGGATTGCAATTCACACGTCCTTTTGGACAACAAAAGAGATTGCCAGTTTTACAGTAATTAGTGTAATTTGCTCAGTGAATGAATGGTTGTCTGGCACTGAGCTGCAGTTGTGTGACAGGCTGCGTTGATCACGTGGGGGCAAAATACCGTGTATGTGCTCAGAATAGCATTAATTTAAGGGTTAATTATCTAAACGCAGGCATCCCTGTTCATATGTTTTTATGGAGTTTTATAGGTTGTTTTTCTTACTGTCTTTGCGTATTCTTTCACAGGTCGTAAGCTGACGGGGGCCGAACAAGGGGAGGCAGAGGAGGACAGCAAACTCGGAGGAAGACGAGGAGGAGAAGATCCTTCAGCTGGCACCTCACTGTGTGAAAAGGCAGTCAGTGAAATTCTGCAGAGCCTGGCTGAACTGAACGTGGTCAAACCCGGACAGACCATCATAGTAAGATGCTGCAGCACATACAGACTCTCACATACATTGCATTGCTAGAGGCAAGAGGGTTATGATACGCACACTGTATTCTGCTTGATGTATTACAGGTGTCTACAGTCCTGCCCAACAGTATAAAGGCAAACAGCCTGACATTTTTACATTTTAAAGGCCACGAATGACATTTAGATTTAATGGAGACAAATAATGGAGATGCTTTAAAGCCCAAAATAAACATTAGATTTCCCCCCACTTTTTGTGCTTGATAAATCAAAATTTTAGTGATAGTACAGCTATAATTTATTTATTTATTTCATTTCCCAAAAGAAAAAAAAAGCTTTTTTTTTTTACTTTCTTGTGAAAACAGCATCTAAGATCCGAGCCTTTACATTTGCATTGGCCGTGCACGTCTGTTTTGGAAGATTTTTCTGTCTCTTTGTGGTTATTTTGTATCTCCTTATGGTTGTTTTGTATCTCCTTATGGTTGTTTTGTATCCCTCTGTGGTTGTTGCATGACTCTTTGTATTCACTTTATGTCTCATTGTGGTTGTTTAGAGTCTCTTTGTAGTCCTTTTATCGCTCTTTACAGTTGTTTTGTGTTTCCTTGTAGTTGTTTTGTGTCTCTTTTACGTATTTTAGTGTTTGTTTTCATTACTGTCAAGTAGGCAAGGCTTTCTGTTGGAACTGATGTGATATTTCACACTATTTTTAGTCGTGGTTATTGGACAGCTAAACCTTACCACAGTGGAAAGTAAGGACAGCTTCACATTCATAAACTCACCTTGTGACAGTTGAAGTGAAGGTTCCCCTTTAGTAGCAGCCGAAGCATCCACATTTTAATGATTGCAGTTTTTTTTTTTTTTTTGCTCCAGACTGCTTCTGTCTCTGTAGCTACAGGATGTTACCTCTGCTGTGATTCATTGATTTGGCTTTAGTGGTGTTTTGATGCTATTATCCAGGCAGAGCGCTGCCAAATGGCTCATTAAACTAAGGAAGTAAGTACAGTATAGTGCTTTGTCATGTACTCCAGTACCTGACCAGATCATTGACTGCAGCTCTCCATGACTAACCACAGTTGGCAGCAGATACTGTAGGTGTGAAATAACCCCGTCACGCTTGCATGAGTTAGAAAAGACGACATTTTTGTTTCCCTGTGTTTGAGATTTAGCGCACTTTAAATCCTTACAAAGTTTGGCACTGGCGATTATCTTTCACGAACATTTTCACTGTGACAGGATGAAAAGATGCGCCACACGCAGGCTCTGGTGTGTCACGATGCCTTTTGCTTTTGGATTTGTCACCATAGCGAGTGTGGTAGGCACCGCTGTTATCAAACTGCTGAAAGAGAGAGAGAGTTGGATTGGAGTGGGGAACCTGAATATTCCTGCTGGCTGTGAAAGGGGGACACTTAATCCCAAAAACCCCAGTCTGTTCCCTTTGATTTCTGAGAAACGCCACCATAATCCCATTGAGGGGTTCACGAACATCTGCTCCATGGAGATAAGGAAGGAGAGAGGGAAGGAGTAAGAGGAGGAGGAGGAGGAAAGAAAGAGATGGAGGGAGGGATAATGAGAGATCAGGATAATGAAAAAAGACTGGCCGAAAGATACAGACTACACAAGATGCTGGGTGTGTTGGTGGTTGCAAACAGGCAACACCAGGGTGGACAAAATAACAGAAACACCTTTAAGACTATCTGGTGTTAAACTGACTTGTCTTTTGTGGGATGCTACAAATAATTATTTTCATTATCAAATTAAAGCCCCAAAAGCACAGTCTGTCAGTCGGAGACACATGAGAACAAAACGTTATGCCAAAGTTTCAAAATACATCACATTTCTTGTGTTTTTGTCTCCCCTGACTAGCGGACCTCGGTTTGAAAAAAAAAAAAGGAAGGTGACAACACATTACTGTGTTCACCAATCATAACTGAGCAACATTTGAGTCAAAGTCTGATAACAATTGTGGGATTGTTTGCATTTGATTCAAGCTGCTGTTAATCAAATCTGATCAAACGACACGAAGAATGTTTTATTTACTCCAACATAAACTTGAATTGGTGCTTATTTATCCACGGATATTTAATGTTACAGAGGAAAGCTGCTCATTAGTTTGTATAATTGTTTTTGTCCTTAACACAGAAAGACCCATCGCAATTTCCAAGAGTCTAAAAATTGTTGTTGTTTTTCCCAAACAATGATCTGAAACACAAATATGTCCAATATACTTTGATACAAAACAAAAAAGGAACTTAATCCTTAAATTGAGAAGCTTGTACCTGTCTTTTTTTAGCTTGAAAAATAACTTTGTATTGATCATTAAAATCGTAGTCAAATAATTATCATACAGCTGAATAATCCTTAATCACTTTTTCCAGCTCTAATAGTTTTTAGTGCTGTTAAAGCTGCTGGAAATTTGGTTTTAAAAAATCTCAATAACAATGAATATACAGTGCTAACTATTAGGGCTGTAAAGATATATGGATCTGGAATAATATATCAATTCAGTCATCAATAATCTGATATCAGCAATGCAAAATGAAAACATCCAAACAAATTGTAAGATACACCTTTATTTTGAAAATACTACGACACATACAGTATGTGTCACCATTTCAATCCAAGCGCAGCTCTTTCAGCAGATGATAATGAGCAGACAATAAAAAGACAATGAGGATATTTACTGATATCATCTCATTTGGATCGCAGGCCCCTAAATGAATCAAATCGAAACTTTGTGATATCAGCCTATATGCTATCCTTGACCAAAGAATCGACATAATATGGTATCACGAGGAAAAACTTGTGATTTACACCTGTGGTAAGCACAGTGTCCTCAAAGCAAGAGTGTTTGGATTTTAAAGCTTGTGTTTAGAGTTTGCATGTTCTCCCCACATCTGTTTCACTTTTCCCTGCATTCTCCAGCCTCCTCCCATGATCCAAACATGTGCAGGTTAATTGGTGCCTCCAAACTGACCTTAGGTGTGAATTTGAGTATGGCTGGTCTTGTCTCTGTGTGTCAGCACTGTGATAGTCTGGCAACCTGTCCAGGATGTGCAGAGTCTTTCCAGTGTCAGCTGGGATCAGCTTCAGCCCCTGGCAACCCGTAAGAGGATCAGCGGTCACAGAAAACGAATGAATGAATAAATGTGCAACAAGTTAAGTTAAAGAAAACATTGTTATTTATTATTCAAGAATAGTTTAACACTTACAAACTCAGATAATCTGCTTAATCGTGACTTTGTGGGAGTGGTCCTATCAGATTTGATTGCCAGTGGCAGCCCCTGTTATGGTGTGATGGTAGAGGTGACAGTTGGTACTTTTTGATTTGCATACGTCTTGCAGTGTTTTTAACTGACAGCAGTTGAAGACATTGATGAGTCACAATGTAACTGAAAGATTAGATTGTAAAAATCTCTCAGTATTGCCCTGTTATGGTGCCATATTAATGGATGCATTTCAAATTATTTAGAGAACCTGATGATATTATGAGGTGAAGCCTTTCTCACTGATCTGCAGGACCCGAAAACTGCTGAGCTTTATAATGTGCTCTTTCGCTCTCTAGTGGTGGGATGTGGGAGTTACACAGTTTCTGTGTTTCACTGTACCAAAAGAAGTAGCTTTACATGACAGCAGTTACAGTTTGTGTCATTTGCAGACATGAATCATATTAAACATTCTTAGAGTAAATGAGTGCTGATGTCCGTGTTGACAGAAAAAACACAATTGCTCCTTTCTTGCTACGTGTGAGAAGAGGCTGAAGTAAAAGTTTTTTAGAGAATGGCCTCTCAGGATGTGTGATACCAGAGATCATCTGAAAAATCAGTTAAAAATCCAGGGAGGTAGGAGACTAAGAGAAATAAATGGAGACAGATGAGAAGAGAGTGTATGGTAATGAGCAGAGATTATTAGTTCTGGTGAGGGGTTACAGTCGGGCTCCAGGGGGCTCCAGATCAGTGGGTCCAGTCCTGCTCTCAGGGACTCTTGAGGACCGGGCGGTTTCTCTCCCACTGGTTCATTAATTGCATTCATAGGGTGTCCAAGGTCTAAAAATAGCTCCTATTATGTGGTGAGGATGAAAAACTGGCAGCACTGTGGGTCCTGAGGGCCAACACTGAAGTCCATTGTGTCTTTGATGCTTTTTCGTTCCTGCAGTGTGTGTCAGGGAGCCCGATGTCAGAGAGGAATGTTTTTACAACCATTTTACTCCCATCAATAAAATGTATTGTGTGTGTTTGCCTGTGGTCAGGACTTTGATCGAAGGTCCCTCTTCACTGTGACGTCCCAAGGCATCACTCCCAGCAGCCCTTGCTCTCGCTCTCTAACTCCGCTGGCATCACAGCACTACCTGCAGCTTCTTCAGCAGCAGCTGCAGCAGCAACAGCAGCACACGCAGGTGGCCGTCGCACAGGTAAGACATGCATGATAGACCAGCGGTCATCAACTGCAATTGTCAGGCTGACAGCCCTGGGAGGGCTGAAAAAATTCATAATAATTGATAATAATAATTTAAAAAAATATATATATGTGTGTGTGTGTGTGTGTGTGTGTGTGTGTGTGTGTGTAAAAAAATATTTAGACCTGCTATGCACACAATTGCATAACATGTTTTTGTCAATAATTGTAAGCAATATTAAAAATATTTAATTTAAAATGGAATAAAAATAAATTATAAGTACAAAAGCTGTGAGTTTCTCCCTAGTCCTGCATGAAAATATTTGCCAGGGTTCACACTGTTTAATCTGTCTGTGAGAGAGAGAGAAAGAAAGGTGAAAGGTGGACTATTGCACGCAGTGTTTCTGTAAGCTAGACCATTGAAAACATACTTAAAATGCTGCTTTGTCACTTTTTGATGCATCACTACAACTCCCTCATCATATGAATTTGTAGTATGTCTTTAGTATGCAAAGGTGGAACACACATTCATGGGGTTGGTAAATAATTCCTGATGGAATTTATTTCCATCTCAGTGTTTCTGGGCTTGCCTTATAGGTTAAAAAAAATCTAGATTTTTTTTTAATACCAGAAAACAAGATGTTCCTCTCCTCATTTTCTGTACTCATTAATATTCTGCAGGCTGTTGTGGCTCTCAGGCTGCACATTGACAACAACTGTCACACACAGTGTGCAGGTTGTGTGAAACATTGCAGTAGGACATTTAGGACAAACTGTAAAATATCTTTGAACCTTCCGCTGTATTGCACCAGCAATACAAGCTCAAAATTATGGCTGCAAGTTACAGTTACTTTATCATAGATGATTTTGACATTTACTGTGTTATTTGATAAATCATGAAAAAAAGGATCCTGTCACATCCTCCTAGAGCCCAAGATGACATCTTCAAATGTCTTGTTTAGTTTGACCATAATGCAGAAACATAAAGATATTTGATTTCCAGTGATGTCTGGTAAAAAAAAAGCAGCAAATCCTCTCATTTGGAGCCACAGAACATTTTTTGTCCCGCTGACTTTGCTTTAAAAAATTCTGAAACAGATCATTGATTACCAAAACAGCTGATTACTTTTCTGTCAACTAACCATTTCATTTTCGCTCAGATGGGTTCTTCTATAGGCACACAAACACTTTAATCAATGAGATTACCATTCCTCATTGTCTTTGCCCTTTGTTTAATCTTTCATTGACAGGTTAATTTGAAATCAAGAGGGGAACCCAGAGATCAATATGGAATTCATTAAACTTGATACTCACCTGTTTTCAGTGAAAGCCAGTGGCTGGCATGTACCATTTCCCCCCTATTTACTGTCTTCACTTTTCGAAGGTCCAGGCTGGACCCGACAGATTGATCCAGACTCATGTTGAGGATTATGTCATGAATTATTCACCATCATTTGGCTTATTCAGTGACACTGATGTCATGTTTTTTCATAACAAAACTTATAAAAACTAATTATTTTGTGAACTAGACCTGGGATGCTTTTCCTTTTTAATGTTATTTGGTCACAAGATTGAAATTTATTCCACCTATACCTCCTCAGGCGCGCTTTTACTGTGCTGGAGGCTTGACACGAAATATACACACTATCGGACATCCAGGAGGAATTTTTAGTAAAAACCTTAAGCACAGTTGAGCAGAATTAAGACTTTTTGGAGGTAATCTTCATATAGAGATCTCTATGTACTGAATGGCTTTTACTAATACTTTGCCACTAGGGGGCAGCATCAACACAGTTATAGAGGACAGTCAGTGCAGCATCATAAAACTGAAGCAAGTCTCAACAGTCAGCAACACAAATGAATATTTACTTTAGTGTTTAATGTCTGGTCGATTTCACTGCTACAGGAAAACTGACCCACAAGTTAATGATCCACCCAAATAGGGGATTATAGATATGAACAGGATTATGAATTTGCTTTTATTCCCATAATATCATCAAAAACACATGATGTGAGTTAAGTTGGAGGTGAGTGGAACTGAGAAATGAAATGACAGGAAAAAATAACCATTTTGATGTATAATTCATCTAGTTTGTTTTATTTTTTATTTATTTTTTTAATGAAAGGGGGCACAGCATATTAATGAACATCAGTATAAAATACAAATGTAAATATGCTGGAGTTAGCAGGACTGCTAATTTACATCCATAGTCCCTCGGCAGATAATAGACAATAGAAATACAGAAAGAAAGAATAAAAAACAAAACAAGTTCATAAAGCGGCCAAAAGTGCAGTAACAGTAGCAATGTAAACTGTATGGTATAAGGTGCATGGTGCAAAGTGCAAAATTCAACACGTGT
The DNA here is from genome assembly GCF_008729295.1 of Plectropomus leopardus. Taxonomy (NCBI): domain Eukaryota; kingdom Metazoa; phylum Chordata; class Actinopteri; order Perciformes; family Serranidae; genus Plectropomus; species Plectropomus leopardus. The sequence goes on from NC_056482.1 coordinate 7,645,162, forward strand.
TGGTTGCTCACATGTACCATGTATCACTGGCTAAACGGACAAGGAGCTTTATTGCAGATACAGTGCATAAGAAGAATCCACATGAATTCATCCTCTCTTGCCGCCTGCAGTGCATAAGGACATTGAAGACTTAGTTTTGCATTTAAATCACATCACATGTAACAAACACACCTCGGCCTTTGTCTCCACTACAGGTGCAGCTGTTGAAGGATCAGATGGCAGCAGAGACGGCTGCTCGCATGGAGGCTCAGGCCCGCGTCCACCAGCTGCTGCTGCAGAACAGAGACTTGCTGCAGCACCTGGCGCTGCTCGTGCAGCAGCTGAAAGAGCTGGAGGCCCGCACCTCGAAAACACAACCAGGCCAGCCACAACAGGAGCCTCAGGTGAACGGACACAGTAAGTGACGGGTGGGAACAGTGTAATCCCTCGGACAAACTCATGTCAGGTCAGGTTCTCCGTGTGCAGCCGTCCTTGTCATTGTTCACTCCTCTGTTGGTGTAGTCATACATGACACAAACTGTGACCCCGCACTGACCTCCTGCCTGCAGACATCCCTGTGTGTGTGTGTGTGTGTGTGTGTGTGTGATGGGCAGAAGCACAGCTGTCAGGTATTAAACCCTGCTATGTAGGTGAACATGAATGCTTTTCCCTTTGTGGCACCTAGATAAATTGAGCGTTGAAATGAAATGAAATCTTTGTTTTAGATTTTAGTGAGGTCTTTTTAAATCCTGAAGATATCTTGATTACAGTATCAAAGGAGGCACTTAAGTCAGGGTTAATGAGGACTAATGAAAAGCCCCAGTCAATGTTAATGATAAAGAATGAGGAGCAAAGGGAAAGAGAGTGGGTTTGTACTCTTGTGTTGACAACTTGTGTTGTCTAGTCATTTAATGAGGATCTTAAATTTTGAAGTTAGATGTAACATTTCACTATCGTCAGATATAATTCTGAAATTTGTCTTACATCTCAGGACATTTCACTTAAATACACATAAATACAAAAATACAAACAGCACTTAACCAAACAACAAATCATACACAACACTACAAATCACCACAGACATTACGAAAACTGGATGCAGTGCAACAAAGTACTCATTACCAATCGCATTCAGTGTTCAGGTACACTGAGGCTTCTTAGAAGCCAAACTCTGATTTAATGGATTGACAAACTGAGTAACAAAAGAACTTCTCAACCTGTTCAGTCGACGTAATATTACCAGCCAGAGACAACATTCTTTAATGCGCAGTTTGGAAACTTGACTCAAGTGCTTTTTCTAATAAGCCAATGTTTCATGTTTAATACTTAAATTCTTCTTGCAGCTGCAATTGTATCCCCTACTCAAGATATTTCAAGATGGCATGGTCGATCTCACTAAAATGATTGTTGAGAGTTTACCTAAGCCTGATAATTAAAATGGAGAGATTTGCCTCTACACCACACTGTGGTAAACACCGTGGTTACTCTGTGTCACACACATTGTATAAAAAGCATATTTTTACACACAATAACATCTTTATATCAAACTAATAACAGATTATGTAATCACAGAGGATTTAAAACCACACTCTGTCAACATTATCTTACACTCACAGACTGTGTTCTCACCAAAAGTTGATTGTGTTAACAACCTTAACCTATTACACACAAACACACAAATTCATAAACACACTTTGTCCCAAAGGAGGATTTCTGGAGGAGGAATGTATTTACAGGAGCTAAAAGAATGGTCAGTCCTGCCAAAATAATTATGAATAAACACACACACACACACACACACACACACACACACACACACATACACATACACACACACAGTCCAGTGGGCAGAGCAGTGTGTGTGTTTGTTTATGTATAAATTATCTGTACATGTGTTGAATTGAATTTGATAATGACTAAAAAGAAAATCAGCACCCGTCTTGCTTAAAGACCCAATGAGATGTAGTTAATTTGTTTGAGGTATTATACTTTTTACTAGTCCTGTAACGTTATCCCAACCGCTTGCGGTCGCCGTCTTTTGCAGCTCAGCTGCCTGCTCCACCAGTAGTGACCGACCTGTGGTGGTGCATGCTGTGCACTACTTTGCCTCAATACAGCATCTCTGTATCAGTTGAGATGGAAGTAGAGCATCTATATTTAATAGATTATATAATGTTATAATGCCCAAGATTTTTAAGAATGTGAGTCTACGATTATTGTGATTCAATATTACAATTAATTGTGATTTTACTTAGATTTTTACTTTTTTTAACACAAGACCAAGGGAAAAAAAGTTAAATAGCTAAGTTAAATCAAACACTTTTTAGAAACAGTTTATCATGAGGAATAATTCCAAAAACAATGTGCATTACATATGGGTCAGTTTCTGACTTTTATACCAGAAGCATCATTTACTGCATGAAAAAAAGTAGTGTTTAAATAAAATGTACATGTACAATAGAATGCATGACAAATATATATTGAAATAATGAGAAGAGCAGAAAGACTTGCAGGACCTGAAGCTGTCACCATCTCTGGATGGTTTTGAGTAAGACAGGAACTCGTGTCACCATATGATACCTGTCCATGACAGAGTTTGTATGTAGATTAAGCGATGTCTGGCCTTGGTTTTATGTCATTTTGTCAAAGTGTTGTCATTCTTCGGATTTCAAATTTGAGGGGGAAAGATTGTTCCTCCCTGGAAATTTCTTGCCATGGCCTTTTTTCCCCCTTTTTTAAGTGGATATGATGGCATGTTACTCATAGATTGTCATTACTAAAAGTGGTAATGTCTTTCCACCTTTGCAGAGGCTAAATTTAAGTTATTGAATTACAATAATAGCAATTTATGCATTAAAAACTCACTCTAAGAAAAAAAACAAACATTTTAAAACATCACGATGAATTGATTTTTTTCTCCCCAACTCGTACTTTTGTGTGTATGTCTACATTTTGAGAAGGGCACATCATGTTTCATGCTTGTATTAATTATGTAAGTCCCTCTGATGGAAAATGCTAATCAGAGACATGGCTGGCCTGAGTGCTCCCAGTGGCACAGTGCCAACTCCTCCTCTCTCTGAGAGTCAGCACTCAGAGATCTTTAGAAAAATAATAAAAAGCCAACAAGTCTGTTGTGGTTAACTCTTAACTTGTTTTCCCAACATTTTATGAAATTGTCTTCTGTCTGTTCCAGATGGTCAGCAGTCACCATGCAGCTCAGTGTCGACATCAACAAAAGCTCTGTCTCTGAATCTGAAGAACCTCTACAGCCAGACCCTCGACCAACTCATCACCTCCACACCTGCATGGCCACTCCAAACCTCACCCCTCTCCCCGAACCAAGTGGACTGTGCTGAGTCCTACCTGAACCTGCTTAACCTGGAGAACAGCACTGAACCAGTCACATCAGTCAACGGAGACCTGGACCCCTTTATCAGGGCCAACGGGACAGCGGACAACAAGGAGAGCCCGTGCAATGAGATCGTCCCCTTGACCTTGAGGAACTCCGCTAGCATGGATGAAAAGTAAGACCACCGTCCTTATGTTCATCAGTAAATCGTGTTTGCAAGCACTCTACCAACACACAAAAATAACCATCAGTCAACTGGCAGTGTGTAGTGCAAGCAGATAATGTACGCAAAAATTGCATGCAATAGTCCACCTTCCACCTTCTCTTCCCCTACCTCTTTGTCACTCTCTAACACATACACAAGATCAACAGACTGAATACTGCTTACCTGAGCCGCACAACACCATGGGTGACGTTGAATCATAACTGCGGGAAAAAAATCGGAGAAATAGGCTACATTTATCCGCTAAGATCAAGATAAAAGTCGCAAGTAACAAGCCCGTTCAAATTTTAGTAGTTGTAAATATTAAAAATATACATACATTGCTAGTTACGAGTTAAGCAGTGGAATTACAGTAACACGTACCAACAATCATAGACAACAATCTTTTTTTCCATGATTTCTGAGCAGATTTATGGACCTTAATTCGTTTTGAACATGGAGGTAATGATATTTTTGCAAAGTGTAAAATGAACAATCTAAATTAATATGTGTATCATCTAGATGTTCTGCAGTGGATCAAACACAATATCACATTGTTTTCGTCGTAAATTAGTAAGCTGTAGTGTTGCTGGTAGCGCAGATGTTGTAAACTGCAGACAGAGTCGTGCTAGCTGTTTCCCTCTGATTTAAGTCTTTGTGCTAAGCTAAGAGCCTGCTGGCTAATGGGCACATATATGAGAGTGGCATCGATCTTCTCATCCAACTCTTGGCAAGAAAGCACATATTTCCCAAAATGTGGGAACTATTCCTGTAATGTGCATACACACACGCTCCTTTATGGTAGCAGTCAGTTTGTGTTTGAGCGAGCCGGGCCACACAGTGACATGTGCAGCCTGTAGCTTTTAGTGTTATTAGTGGAGAACAGCTCAACTCAGCAGAAATGGCCCGCAGCTAATGAAAGTGTGACTGTAATCAGGGGATTACAGAACACGGGGAGAAAAGGGTTGGGGTTAGACAAACAAAGAGGGGATCAGGTTTGAGGTTGTGAGAGAGAATGAGATTTAAGGGAAACACAGAAACTCCATCAGCTTTGACTCCGTGCCAGTGTTTCTATTTCATGAAATAACTCGTTTTGAAAAGCTATTAAAAGGCGCGTCGAAAGAGCAAAGAGTGTAAATGGAATCATTTTCTTTGGAATAATTCATGATGAATGTGTTTTCAGGGATGTTTTAGGTTGTATTTCTCGCTGTCTGGCACATTTTATCTCGTGAAGAGCTTCCCCATACTGTACTTGTGACTTAATGTCTGTATGCAGCTCTCTGAAACATAAGCAGCTCTTACGTTGAATGCATATATGGAGCCACAGCATCTAATGACTTTTTAATGAGCTTTTTAATGAGCTTTTAATCTCCATCACAAAGAGCAGCTATGGTAAAAAAAAACACATTTATTTCATGAGATCAGGCAGAGCTCTCAAGCAAGACAAACTCTTCAGTCCTTTTCCTTTTATCCCCCTCCTCTTTCTCTCATCCTCACACTTAATTTGTCTCTCCTCTTGCTCTTCACTACCTCGCTGAAAGCAATCCACGACGCACTCTCCAAGGAGAGCGTGTTAAAGTTGATTTCAAAACAGGCGAGGAGAAAAATACAGAGTTGGAATTGACTCTGCGGTGGAGTGTGTGTTTGGCGTGCTTGCACATGTTGTAATTTTGTGTGTCTTCTATTTGTGTGTGCATGTGTGTTTGTGTGTGTGAGAGGCTGCAGCGTAGCTCCCCACAGCCACACTCACGTCCTGTGGTTTCCTGCTGCACAAACTCCCAGCCAATCCCAGCTTCCCGTCGCTTCACAACCTGAAACTCTACCCCACTACATATGTCGGAATATTTTTTTCTTTTGCACGAGTGCGGGGGGAAAAAAAATAAAAGGCAAGACAAAAGGGAACTTCAAATCTCCTCCAAAGAAAGGCATCTTGTTACTGTACATTTCCATCTTAAAATTAGTTTCATCTGGGAATGTGTGCCAGCTGAAACCCCTTCCTTTTTTCCCCTTTCTTTGTAATTATGTAACAACTAACTTCTCTTTTCTGTCTGCCATTCTTCCGTCTGAGCGTCTCTGTCTCACATCGTTTTCTGTTTCCTGTCTCAAAGGCTTAAAGAAAATATACCACCGAGGCGTTTTACGTCCTTTTTCTAAAGTGATTTTCCCCTTTCTGCCAGTCTCCCCCTCTTTTATTGGCTATTGTTTGCGTCCTCTCTTGGGTGACATCCTCTGTAAATAGTCTGTAAATTCCGTAAATAGTAATCATTAAACTTTACGCTGGATTTATACACAAATGGCACATAAAAATAATGAAAAGTCAGGTTATTGCTGCACAGGAAAAACATATTTTCCTTCTGAGCAGGAAAATGTGCAGCACAGAAACTTTAAGATACGACCTTTCAGATTTGTAACTGGGAGCGTTATGCTTCTTATGTGGCTCAACTATATCTTTTAATCTCACTAAATCTTAGGAAAAATATGACAAAATGAGGGTTGGGAAAATGGAAACTTCACCGCCAATCTTCTTTGCATTACCTTTGGCACAGTCAGACCCCCGTTACCCCCCCCCGCACGGCACATTTTATTGCTTCCATTTGCTTTTGTTTTCTGGATTTCCCCAGCGAATCAATGTTTACAGCCTGAGTGGCCTTATTTTATGTTCTGCGATCTAGCTCACAGACACTGCTCTGCCATCCCCTCTCATGTCTCTCCTCATTCACTTCCTGCCTTTCTTCATCCTGCCTTCTCTGACCTCCCGTCCCTTGGGTCCAGCGCTGGTCATGGACTGCATTCACTTCACACTATTGGTGCAATTTAGCTTTAAATCACGCAGGCATTATCGCCCAACATGGAGCCTATCCATTTGTGCTCTCCAGCTGGCCCACAGACTGGAGCGCTATATGATCACTGCATATGGTATGTTGGCATGCCACACCAGCAACACCATATTCAGCCGTGCAGTGAGTCACACTTTACACAACAAACAGAACAATTAAAGGAGGATCAAAACAGGATGTAATAGTAGACTTAAAATACACCTTGTGGGCAGAACATTGATCTGTGTTGTTCGGAAACTTTTTGAGTCATCAACCTCTGTATCTGACACACATGAAAACAAGACACGGCAGCAGTGCTAGTCTTGTGAGTATTTGGCAGGACCCCAGGAGCAGCATAGGGCTTTGGAGCAATTTGGACGGAGTGGCTAAACCGTGGAATTACAACTCACGGGTCTGTCATGTAATGCTATTGGACGCAAAAAGACTTTTTCCTTTGGACTTACATCATGAAAAAGATCTCTGTAAATTAGCAGGAAAAACCAACATAACAAGAAAGGACTCAGAAATTACAAAGAAATTAGTAAAATCATATAAGAAAATTAGTTTAAAATAAGTTAAAAAAAAAAAGTCAAGACAAGAAGGTTTGACTTTTTCAAAAAGATTCTGTAACAGTTTTTTGAATAAGTTCTCCCCAGATAATGTTCAAATCATTTACTTTTTACCCCTTTTTTCAGTTTGCATGACATTCTTGCCAATCAGACTATCGATTTCTCAGGTTTTAGAGGTTTGAATGCATGTGAAAGCCATCAATCCATGTGTTAAAGGGTTAAGTCATTTTTTTCTCCATTCAAGTAAATGATCTGGAAGATCTGGGTAACTTAATACCCTAGAAATCGAACTTTTCAGGGGGCTTTGTGCGGCTCCAATGCTGAATCCGGTCCTCTTTGTATGTTATTTGGTCATGAACAAAAGTATTAGACAATTGAAAATGTTGTCTAGGTGATGGCGCTACAGGAAAGTCAGGGGATTACCAAAATATTCATCCCGAGGGGGATCTGAATATGAAATTTCATGGAAATCCATTAACATTTAAGGAAAGTCACCTAAAATCACAAATTTCAAACCTCATGGTGGCGCTAGAGTAAAAGTCAAAGTCAGTAGGATGCATGGTTTGGGAAACATGAATATCTGTACAAAAGTTCATAGTGATATACTGAGTAAATGTAGAGAGGCTTCCCTGGAGCTGTGCAGCTAAAAACGGCAGCATGCCCACGCAGAGCAAAAACAAACATATATGGTGACCAGCAGCTTATATGAGCACCCAGCTGTATATTATTCACAAGTGAGTCATGCTTCCTCTGGCATGGTATAGACTGCACTCCATGCACTCTTTCTCTCTGACAGTATTGTATAATCACATTTCCTGACCTATCTCATGATCTTCTTCCTCCCCCTCTATCCTTTTTTTTTTTGGTTTCCCCTCTTCATCATTAACATCTTCGCCTGTGCGTCAGAGCTGCACCGGCAGCCGCCTCGGCCAGTAATTTAATTGCAGCGGTATGATGAGAGTATAATAGATGGTGTTTACAGACATTTTGGGTGGAGCCGGTTTGGGCCAGCTAGATTTACACGCTGCTACATGTTCAAAGATAGAAAGTTGTTTTTAAAATTCATCTCAGACTCGTGTTGAAGTGAGTGTGATATCTGGAGAGCTGGAAGGTCGGCCTGTCAGTCACCAGATCATGTTTGACGGGGACTCTGTCAGGCAGGGTTACTCTTTAGGATACATTTTCTCCAGTTTCTAAGTATTTCAGACACTTAACCACTGCGGTTATACTCTTGAAGACTCTCACGTTCATCCACCTACATGCTTCATCATCCCACACAGACATCTCACTCTGATTGCTGTTTTGTGTTAATTTCTTTACAAAAGCAAGATGCTTTCACAAAGACCCAGTGTCCCTTCTCTCTTTAAACCTCCTACTTGTTATTTCAGTTGCTTTGTGCATGTCTGTTTGATTCTGTCTCAAAGGCTCAAGTTTTCTTTTCAGAGGCATGACTAAATATAAAGACATAGACGTTTTACTGATTTCTCCACCTGTTGATCTGCAGAGCTCCTACGGCTTGTTTTTGACATAACAAAGTGTTGCAGTTTTTTCATGCTATCCTTCTGATTGCCTGTAATATTAGTTTATTGAATGCTGAAGTAACTAAGCATGCTGTGCTTATGAGTCATGTATCGCAGACACAGACGGGGGTTCGCTTGAACTTCTAAAACACTTTTGCTGCGTCGCTCTCAATATTGATTCTCATGTAACACTGAACAAGTCTTGGCAGCGAATAGCTTGACACACATCTCTAACACTAAAAAGTGGCATTTTTAATAACCACTAACTACAAAATACCATCTACTGATGATTCCCAAAGACTTGCGTCACTTGTCTGGTCCCTTACAAAGATCCCGGATCCTCTGTAGTCTAACTGTTGCCTCTCTTTGGTACAGGTGCGAGGACCCTCTCCTGCTCTTCCTCTTCCTCCTTTAAGCGCCCCTCATTTCCCCGTCAGTCTGCTCAAACAAACAAACTGAGCCCCAGAATAACACCCAACAAGCAGACCTTAAACCCACAGATCATTCGTTCCATCGTCCCGTCCCCATCCCATCCCTCTCATGGTTTGCTGCACCAGCCTGCCTCTCCCTGGGAGCCTGGGGAGCTCTCTGCCACTGCCTAAGCCCCCTTCCTCTCCTCCTCCTCCTCTTCTCTCTGCCCCTTCTTCTCCCTTTATGTGAGTATTATTCATGACAACCAGCATGTGGATCCAATGTCTGTGGCACAAGCATGGTCGTGGGCATGTGGTGGATGAACAGTGTGGGTGTTTGCTGGCTCATGTTTGGGTCTCACCAGGGATTTCTCTGCTAATGGCTGCATAATAACCTCTATTTACATGCGGATGTGGCTCTGTAAGTTCATAACCACATTTGCATGAAAGTAATGAGTGAGCCACACATGTGGTATGCACTGTAGCACCGGCTTGTCCTTTGCACACTTTGCTGGACTGTTTTGTCTCGCATACTTGGGTCAAAATGGAAGAAACGCTCTTGTCAGGTTTTGGTTTTATCTTGTCAGCGGAGGTTCCACCTGAACAGTGAAGCTGTCAGAGCAGAGGCTGAGGAGAAGCACCTCTTGATGCACCTGTCTTAGACTCACTGTGTCACAGTGTAGTTTGTTAATGCTAGTGTGTGTGTGCGCGTGTGTGTGTGTGTGTAACTCAGCCTTTTAAAATGTTCTGCACAATTAAGAGCATGTTCACTTTGAGTAACCGGTGGGTGCAATCATTTCACAAGTTGCTACTTTGGTGACAGTGTTGATTGGGTAATGTAACCTTGGTATAGGTGCAGCCATGGCCATCACGATTTCAGTGTGTTTTCAGTTCATGAAAGTCAATGCAACATTTTGATTGACAATTGGTTCTACTAAAAGACCGGTACATTTTGTTTTAATGGTTTTAAATTTGTTTCTCACCAGCAAAAAGTGAGCATTTACATTAGTTTTATCACAGTTAACCATAGCTGCAAATGCCTGGTGCTAACTAGGCTAACAGCAAGCATTTGTTAGGTTTTTTTATTTGGTTAGCTCCTCCTCTTTTCCAAATATGGTCACTGCTGGCTCTAAAAAATTTAAAGATGGCAATGGCCAAAGTGCCAAACACAAAGCACCAAAACAGGTGGTCCACAAACCAGTGAGTGACGTTACTTGTGCTGTGTCGATTAGTTATACAGTTTATGGTTTTGATGTATCCTTTTTAATAGCAAATTAAAAACCAAAGACAAATATCTGCCTTTTGTATGCAGTAGTCTTGGATGATTAATTACTTAAAAAAATGCTTGAAATCTTGCACCTGACTAAAACAGAATTGTGATCAATAAACCTGAATGACAAACAATCAGTAAATCAGAATCATGTAAAAAGGATCATGTATGCAAGGCAAAGCTCATTTCTCATTGAATAATTATGTTTTGACAGAAGATCTGTCGTCTGTACATCTGTAATATTGTACAGCTCTTAAGAGTGTATACAAAAAAAAAACATTGTTTGTCATATCTGTGTGACAGAGATTCCAAGTAAAATCGACAAAGAAAAGAAAGGCAAAAGGAAAAGGACACCAGCAGCTGAGATGCCTGGCAGGTAGGCTGAATGAGACAACAGCGAGATGAATGGAGAGACAAAAATGGAGTAATAAAGAGAGAGGTAGAAAAATGTAGAGAGCAGACAGAGCAGAGGGAGATAGGGCAGTGAGGTGGAGAGAGGTGTCAGTGTGACTGAAAAGAGGAGTGCTGAGTCAAAGTTATGATAATGAGACCGGCCTGCTCTTTGATCCAGCTGCAAATTCATCCCCACAACTTGGCAGTGCATACATTCAAAAATAACAGCGGAGGAAACCAAACCTGAATCAAGCGTCAAAGTGGACTGTTTATCTTTATGAGCCGCAAAGAGACGTTCACCCCTGTCAAGAAAATAATATTCAAGAGTTTCATTTTCTTTTTGGTGCATTAAAAGGGATATTCTATCACCAGTGTTCACATATGTAATGTAATCTATTTGTATTAAACTAAAGTTTGTTTCCAGACTTTGCTAATTAGCACTAAATGCAAAGTACAGCTGAGGCTGATGGGAATTCTTTTTTAGTTTTGCTGGTATTTTGTCAAAAAACAAAGTTTTGGACAAACAAATGAACAAAAACAGACCTGATCATGGTGCTCTGTGAAACTTAAAAATGATTTACCAAAGTTAACACAGCCAGTACTAAAATTTAATAGCAGTTTATCTAAAAAAATCTGCAACTTTACACTTAAAACCATATATGTGAGCCTCAGGATTGCACTGGAGGAAAACCCAGGATGTCAAGAAGGTATTTAAGGTTCATCCTCTAGGGACCTGAATGCTAAATTTTGTGCCAGTCCATCGTGTAGATGTAAAGATATTTAACGGGAAAAGGAAAACTCTGACCTATAGTGGCACTAGAGAGAAAATCAGGGCAATCCCCCAAAATATTAGGGCTCATCCTCTGGAAACCATGAATATCTGTGTCACTCCATTCAGTAGATGTTTCGATATTTGGCAGGGTAAGGGAAAACTTTGGCCTGATGGCATTAGAGGGAAAATCAGAGGAATCATCAAAAACACAAGGGTTCATCCTCTGAGGACCCTTGATATATACAAATTTCATGTCAATCCATCAAGCAGTTTTTGAAACATTTTCTTAAAAATAGAAAATGAAACATCAGCCTCATGGTGTCGCTGAAGGAAAAGTCAGTAGTATTCATCCAGTGGCGACCATGAATGTCTGTACAAAATTTAATGACAGTACATTCGGTGGTTGTTGAGCTATTTCTGTTTGGACGATAGTTGTGGCCCCTCAGACAGACACACTGTCATCCCTAGAGCCATGCTGCTACAGTGAATCCAATCATGCAGTTGGCTGACAGTGGAGTCAGTAGAGTTCAACTCGACTTTCACCCCACAGTACTGTGTGTGCTTCTCTGTTTGTTAGCGGGGGGAAACAGCGGCTGATTATCTCTGGAAATGATGTCCCTGCTCCATTACAACAAGTCTGTCGTTACCATAGCTGTAAACACCAATCAGGTACAGAAGCAGAGACGGTAAATACATCAGCAAGTCGCATAAGTTCGTTACTGAGACCAGGATTCAGCTAAAGACCGGATTTCAAGGGGGAACAAAGTTAGCAGCCACCAGCACAATGTGGACGGGAGGAGTCTGAGAGGAAGCGAGGCTTGTTAGCGGGTGTTTGTCAGGGCTCATTTTCCGAGAGAATGGCTGTGATTGTGTGTTGTTGTGTGCACCGGTGCTTGTCGTGGCATTTCTGTGGCACAATCAGAGAGACTGCAGTGGAGCTATTTCTGGTGCGCGCATGAGGAGGGGGAAAGCCTGCAGCTCTTGCTCTTTTTTTTTTTCTTTGGCTCCTTTTCTTTCCTTCGTCTCTTTATTTTCTCAACAGAGGGGAGCTGTGGGATGCAGATAAAGTCCCTAGACACGTGAAACAGCAGGGAGCCAGAGAGAAAGAGTGTTTTTGTCTTGTGTAGTAACAGCTTACGTCACAGTACGTGTCGGGTTAATGAGGTACAGTGTGACTGATGGAGAGGAAAACGGGCTCGGGGCTTATTCTCATGCACCTGCTTCATAGAGAGAAATGATTACGCTGAATTTAAATTAGCAAAAGGAGGACAATGAAAGCGTGTTAATGGATCTACTCTCAACATGTTCACCAATTAAAGGCTTTTTGTCTGACTTCACTAAGCAGTACCTCTGTTCTCTCCTCTGCAGGTACAAACAGACGATCCCCAAACTTGACCCTCCGCCCTCCATGAACCGAAAGCGGGCCAGCAGGACCTTGTCTCCGGGGTCCGAGGTCGCACCTGTGCCCACGATCGGTGAGGTCACCGCTAACGACGGGGCCCCCAGCCGCAGCAGCAGCCTGTCATTCCCGGACATGACCCCCAGCTCTTTGTCGTCTGCTGATTTTCACTCGCTCAGCAACGGAGAGAGCAGCTCCTGTTCGGCCAGCGAGGATTCGGGCGTCCGCTCTGAGACCAAGTCCCTGCTGTCGCCACTGCGCGATGACGACGACCTCTTCGGGGACCGCGGGACCTTTCTAACAGCCTCCAGTGGCTGTGACAGTCCCCTGGAGGACAAAAGTGAAGTGATTCTTTCTCCCTCTGAGTCCGCCGAGCCCCCGACTTCTCATCCGGACACCTGTGAGCACCCGCCGCCCTTCTCCTCTCCCATGAATGATACCTGCCTTCACATCAGTTTCTCTGAGGACGAGCTGCTCGAAAGCAACCAGGAAGACCCCAATGTCCCACAGCGGAGTTAGGAAGATGAGCCGAGGGGCCCCTGGAGAACTCCCACTGTCCTCAAATCAGCTTTTAATGCAATACTTCCCGTCAGACCCTCTTTTGTTTGCTCTGGGCTCCAGTTCAGGACCTTTTAATTATTTTGTCCAGACATAGCATATACCAGTTACTGATAAATAATCTATTGTATAAATTATTAGTCAATGGACAGATTTAGTATTTTTGTAATGAAATGATTTACTTTTTAGTGACTAGAAAGTTAAGCAGAATACATGTAGCAATTCGTGCACTGTTAAGGTCACACACACCGTAGAATTCAAAGAAAATGAGGGAACACGTTTTATTTTTGCTAGTAGTCAACCTTAAAATGTTATTTTGTACGGGGCTTCGCTGTGGTGCAAACTGTTGTGGGAAATACTATTTTCTGCAGATCACACGGGGTGATCGTGAGGATCACGCACATGTTGGCGATGTTGGGAAGGGCCTCGCTTTCTGTGAAGCACCTGAGCAGGACGATGGTCCGAGAGAAAAGAACAGGAAAGTCAGATAAAGGAAAAAGAGAGGATAGAAGCGAGCAGATGTAGTTGTGTTTTGGTTCATGCACACACATTTGTGGTTGTGTGGTTTGTTTTTTTTATTATCAGAGTTGAGTTGGTTTTTAGAATGTTTTGTGCTACTTGTACTTTGGGTTTTTCAGACCTGCAGGCTGTGAAGCAGCACTGGAAAAAGTTAGTAGAATATCCAGATGGATTCTTCTGACTCTGTATGCAGCATGGATGTAATCCTACAAGAACATAGTATGAGATGTGTTGAGGAACAGCACAGGGAGAAAGCAATTGAGCTGACGGCTATTAAAGCTTTGGATCGCACCTGTCTGGGTGGGGACTGCGATATACAGAATGAACCCTCAGACTCAATGCGAAGGTTATTAGAGAATCACAGAGGATATTGGAAAAAGAGAGCTGGGCAGGTGGAGTTTCTGTGTTCTGCCTTAGCAAATCTGTTTTATTTGAAGCTGTCAGGATAATTTAAGCTGACATTGTGAATATATTTAACATTGAGAACAATGTTTTGCCTTCATTGGTGCACATCAATGTACAGTTTCAGCAATTAGTCAATTAATCGATGAGACGATCAACAGATGATCTGAACAATTTCTATAATCAGTGAATAGTTTAAATCCTACTTTGGCAAAAACAAGCCAAAAAATTTACTGATTCTACTTTCTCGATTTCTCTGATATTTTTGGGAATATTTTGCTGTTTTTTAAAAAAAGATATTTAGACTGAGATTTCTGACATTGTGTAGATTAAGCAAAAAAATAATCCTAGAAAATGATCGGCAGATAATAAGAATTATCATCATCATTCAATCATTTATTGGAGCTGTTTTTATTTGTTTTATTTTTTTTAAATGCATGTGGCAAGATTTTATTGTGTATTAGCTACGGGTGTCCCTGACTAAATATGTATATAGTCAAATCTGATTCTTCAAATGTAGCCAATCGTCGACTGATAGTCCCATCATGTCATTTTTTAATTAATTTATTTATGATAATTTCTGCTCATATACTCATTTTCAATGTTAATTCACATTTTTTACACACTAAACAAAAGAGCTGAAACACCCAATTAAACAATGTTTTCTTTACTTTAATTTACTTTATGATAGGACATGTTCCATCCAGCGGGTGTGTTGTGTGTCGGTGCAGCGCTGTGCTTAATACTGAAAGGGAGTGTGAGAGATCAGTAGACACAACATGTCACTTAGTTTGGTTTCTGCTTGCTTTTCGTTATCTTTAACAGAACTTTCAAGTTTCTCTTAGAAGAAAAAAGAGAGATACAAGCCGTAAACAGCTAAATCTACCATCCTCCTCCCGCTGGTTTGACAGAGCCATCCATAAGTAATTTATTGCTCTGCAGGAGCCATGCTCTTAAGTGAGTGCCCTCATTAATACATTTGTACCAAAATAGGTTATATATCCTGATTTATTTGGAGAAAGCAAGAATTTCTATGTAAAATCAGACATTCAGCACCTCCATGTACCACAAATGGAACACAATTTTGTTTTTATAACCACATTTTCCTGCAAATGCGATGATTGGACTCTGAGACTGGCATTGGCTCCTTTGATCAAATCCTTAAAAAGTCGACTATCCGGGGTCACTCCTAGTTATAGTGTAAGTGTTTTATTCTACTGAGTACAGGTGTAACCTTTAACAGGTAGCAGTGATAATAAACGGACGCGGGAGGGAAAGAAGCTGAGGTGAGAGTAGAGAGGTGGTGTAAAGGTGCCGGTGTAAAATGCCCACAGGCCAAGCTTTTTACACCCTGAAACGAGGCTGTTCTCAACATCACATGTGGCAGGAAGCTATATCAGCAATAATACATGGAAGAAAAAAAATAATAAAGACGAATAGTTGAGGAACTTCAGCTCTCACTTGTGTTTTTTTCCCCCCACATTATTTTCTATCCAGAGTATGCTTGTAATATGTTCAGAAAATGCTTTTTGTGTAATCTGGCACACAAGATAAAGAGAAAATAGTGTAGGTTCAGTATTTCAAGGAACAGCTGCTCATTTTTCTGCTGTTGTTTTTATGCCTCTGCACCAGCGATAACTGTGGAGGAATTATGTTTTCAGGTTGTCCGCCCATTCTTGTAAACGCGATATCTCAAGAACACCTCGAGGGAATTCCTTCAAATGTGGCACAAACACCCACTTGGACTTAATGATAAACTGATTTCATTTTGGTGTTCAAAGGTCAAGGTCATTGTGACTTTGCGTCCGTGTCATTCTCCTGAGTGCAATATTTCAAGAAGGCCGTGAGGGAATTTCCTCAAATTTGGCACAAACATCTACTTGGACTAAATGATAAACTGATTACAAATTGGTGGCAAAAGGTCAAGGTCACTGTGACCTTTCCTCCATCTAATTCTCTCAAAATATATCTAAGATATCTTAGAGAGCCTTAAGGGAATTTCCCGAAATTTGGCACTTAGCAGTGATCTAATGATCCAGTGGCTCAAAAAACATGCTTTTGGCCATAACTCAAAAATGTATACTCTACTTGTGACCAAATTTCAGATATCTTATTGGGTGAAACGATAAATTGATGGCATTTTGTATCCAGAGGGTCAAAGGTCAGCTTTACCGCGATATCATAATGTTCTGGGAAAATACTTTTTCTCATTCAACTGAGATGGTCACACTAATCTTTGTTGTTTAATCTAAACTGTGCTGGATGTGTAGATCTTCTGAGCTACCAGGCTGAAGATGTGTGTGAAGCATCCACGTGTTAGAATATTTAGCATCTTTGCAGCAAAACTTAAAGCACTGTCAACTGTCATGTCTACATGTGAGTCTGGGCAGACATGGATGTATAATGTAACTGCAACTTGCCTGGTTCGTTGAGGCATACAGCCGTGAGGTACTTCTAGTTTCCCTGCTGGATTCTATGTTTCTACGCGTCTTTTATATAATTTTCCATAACTGCGGCGTGTAAACATAATTCCTTGTGCTGACAGAGGTGAATGCACTGTGTGAAGATGATGCTTTCAGCTGTAAAGGAATCATGCATGGTATTCAAACAGGTGCAGCGGAGGAAATGATAACAAGCAGCACACAGCTGGATTCAAACCTTTAGGTAATGATGCAACCACAAGCCCATTAAAAAGAGAAACGCTGTTCCTTTCATCTCTGTGATTGGGAACAAGCGCTCCTCCTCGGCCCTTTTACTCTGAATTCATTACAGCTCCTAACAGTCACATTTGGCATCAGAAACTCACGTCTCTCAAACGTTTTCCCACATGCAGAGTACTCTCAAGGCTCGTACAGACTTTCTCTAAGTTGTTATGCTCTTGAGCTGCCGTTCTCAGACGAGCTGTTTCTACTTTGTTGTCCCCGAGCCTGCAAAGCTCGCCTCTGCAGTGCACGCTGTCGCTGCGAGGCAATGAAAAGGTGACTGACAGGTTTAATGTCTTCAGTGCATCAGTGGAAAGCTGTAATGAGAATGGAGGCAAATCCTTCTGCTCCAAGGTGTTCACTGTGATTTCCCCGCAGCGCTCTGATCTCAGGAATGTAAACATGCTACGATCTCAACAGGAGAATTTGTGTGTGTGTTTGTGTGTGTGTGTGTGTTGTGTGCCTTTATATATGGCACATGAACCTCCATGCCCTCCTTCAACTTGGAATTCCCCAACTGTCTGATCAATAATGCAAGATGTCTGTGCAGCTCAGTATAGCTGAAGCTTCTCCCTTCTCTCTTGTTCTTTCTCTCCGGAGAGGTGGCCTCCATCTGAGCCAGTTCAATACCAGACTGCGTCTGATCTACGATCAATCCCGACATACCTGCAAAAAGCCAGATCGCAGCTTGGTGCAGACTGTTAACCTTGGCTCGGTGGCTGTAAAGTAGCTGCTTAAAGTAGATGGCCGTCGTCCCTTTATGTGCCCATTAATGCTGCTGAAGAGTCATTAGTCTTTGTACAGACAGGAGCAAGCCTGACAGTGATCAAAGCTTTGTGTGTGTGAGGCTGGTGATCTCACACACACACACACACGGCTGCTCACTTTAGCAGCTGCCAGTGGAAGTGCAGATAAGACGGCAGATTCTGCTTAATTGTTTCTGAAAGAGTTTCTAAATCATTCAAAAATTACCCGAGCAATCTCATTCTGATAGACGGAGAAAATGCACAGTGCAGGAACATAATTAATGGGAAATGTTTTAATTTTATACATTTTTAAATGATACATATTGATAATATCTGTTGCACATTTGTTAGTTGGATTTGCTGATTTTAGAACCTGGATCAGCATCAGTTTTTCTGTGTTGCGTTCAGATGCCTTTTACAAGCATATAAACCTTTAGAACCTCTAAAAAATTGGTTTTGATTTCTTCTGAGAAGATTGGAAAAAGGCAAAAAATGAGCTGTGGGGCAATTTTTTTTAAAGAAAAATATGTCCAGAATACAAATTTACATGTATCTATTAAAAAATATTACAGGGGAAATATATATATATATGTATATTTGCACTTGCTTCATTTTCTCATTTCATCCATTTTCTTGGCTCTTTTCTTTTTTTTAAAATTATTTTCACATAATTTTCTTGTAACATTTAACCAATTCTTGTAAGATTGCCGCCTTCCCACGTTTTTGAAAAAAATTAATAAAAATCAAGCCAATTTTTTTTGGTTTCAAAGGGTTAAACACAAAGTTGAGCATCCCTCTGTGGCTCTGCAGAGCTACAGTCCTGCCTCACATTGCCATGGCTTTATTAGGAAGACAGCCTTCTCAGAGATGTAAACACTGGTGTCAGGCAGACGGATGGAGCTGGCGAATAGGAGGAAACAATGGTGGGACTGTAGGGACATGCAGCAGGTAGCCGGAGCATGAATGTCATGCTTTGTCTTTCTCTTTGCTCTTTAAGAAGAATAAACAAGCTCTTACATCTTTAGTGTGACATTTAAATTTTGCTGGCATTTATCCTGAGTCCTTTTAAAACACATACTTGGAGCGGTAAATGCTGCATTTATCCTTTCCCTCCCACAAACGGGATAGATGGGTACAAAGTGTTGTTTTGTGTCACTGTGTTGCTTGTAGAAGCTTTGAGGCACCTCTGAGTGAGAGCTCTAGGTGAGAGATGTCTGAAGTCGGGCCCTTGAGGAAACACAATAACCCCCGGGGTTCAAACCATTTCCTTTCCACAGAAATGTTTTCCTCTGAAGTCAAGTGGAGGAGAAGTAATACCACTTTTACACCGTGCCCAAAAAGGTCAGTCCCAGCCTGAAAGCCAAGAAGAGCGCTTGTTTGCACTTTGAGATCTAATACACCCGGCCTTTTCTGAGAGTTAAATATAGCCTGTGACGACTACACTGAAAAGTGATGTTTGCTTCTTCTTTTTTTTTTTTTTTTTTTTTTTAGGTAACACGAGTTGTCCAAAGAAAGAAACACTTCTTGAGTTGCTCAACAGGAGCTCTGCAGGAGATTGTTTGAGATCCGCTGCTGAGACAGTCCATCACATGGAGGGGGTCACGGCTGAGGACGACAGGAAGCTGAGGAGGTGGGTTTTTAGTGTGTGGTGTCTCTGTTGGCTCTAAGAGTGCAGCTATATTGTGTTCAGTGGTGCAAAGTAACACACTACATTTACTTAAGTACAAATTTGACATTCTTGCACCTGAGCGTTTCCATTATTTAGAGTACATTTGTCTGACAGCTTTAGTTACTAGTTACTTTTCGGATTACCATGTTTACCATGTGTCTCTGAATCTGAATACTTATGAGGGATAATCCTTTATGTTGTCGGGTTTTCTTGTACTTTACTTCAGATGCCTTTTTTACTTTTCTTTTAAAAATATGGCTGAAAAAGGAGTTGAGCGACTTGGCAAAATATGTTCCACACATTGCAAGAAATTAGGAAAGTGATATGACATAAAAAATGAATTGTTAGAGAGCAAGAATTTATCAGAAGATAATAACAAAAAAGGGTAAATGTCCAGAGAAATTTATTTATGTTATGCTGTTTTTACATTTTTCAGTATGTAATTTTTTTTATTGCTAAATTTAATTAATTGAACTTGTTCCAATGATTTTAAAAGAAATCAATTTGCTCAGGTTTCAAGATGTTAAACAAGATACTTTAAACATCTACAGCAGTAAAATGCCACATTCAAATTCATGTCACAGCGATATCAATTTTTAAAAAACACCCAAAGGCATATAATAGTAAAACACTGTCGGAACATTTTACTGCACAAAGAGTGATTTTACTTTTGATACTTTCAGTGATTATGCTCATGATTCATTGAATGCAGGACTTTTTCTTGTAGTGGAGTATTTTCACGGTGAAGTTTGAATACTTAAACCTAAAATCTATTCAGATCCCCTGACTGCTGCAATAGATATAAGTGTTTAGGATGTTCAGAACTATGGTTGCTGTCATCTGACTTATTTGATTGGATGTCTATGATGAAGCCAATCACAGTGTGCCACATCATCTAAAGTGGACTGCAGTGGAGCTGTGCCACTTTTTGACCAAGCATGGCTCACTGTGAGGGC
This sequence comes from Plectropomus leopardus, assembly GCF_008729295.1. Classification (NCBI taxonomy): domain Eukaryota; kingdom Metazoa; phylum Chordata; class Actinopteri; order Perciformes; family Serranidae; genus Plectropomus; species Plectropomus leopardus. The sequence continues at coordinate 7,665,393 of NC_056482.1, forward strand.
AGGAGGAAGAGCCAGGCACATTTAAAGTCTACTAACCAAAGGTAAAGTACATAATTTGTGTTTGAACAGCAAACATTAGGTGTTGCAGTATTTGTACATGTTGAAATATCATAAGATTTATAGCTTTTAGTCAGGATTTTAAACAAATGGTCTGAGGATCTGAGTGTCACTTGGATTTGACTTGGGAATACTACTGTGATTTATTTTTAATCTTGCAATTTGATTTTTCTAATGATACAATCACCTTATTGATTATGTTCTCAGAATATTAATCTCTGGAGATTTTTAACAAGTTATCTCGAGATACTTAATGAGACATTGTGAGTAGTGATGAAAAAATACGATACAAAATATGCAGTATATACAATGCATTTTTAAGCATGACTTTATTCATTGATAAGTATACATTCATGGAAAATAAAGTTTACATTCATGGAAAATTAACTTAATTTTTTTTTTTTTACTTTTCGGCAGATTCTCGCATTCAGTTTCCATTTGAATGAACAAAGAAAAAATAAAGTATTTTAAGTATTGCTGCTAATGATTTATGAGTTCTAAGTCCCAGGATTACAATATTTTTCTTTTTGAAACATGATTTGGTTCTGTAATGGTAAAGAGCAGGAATACTTCTTCCACACTACACCTGCAACATAGGTCAGTTTATCTTACTCCTAAAGGACTAATCTTTTAGGAAATACATTTATTTGCTTTCTTGCTGAGAGTCAGATAAGAAGATGGATACCATTCTCATATTTTTCTGTTGAATACAGTGGTGTTGTTGGGCCCGGGTGCCTGAGGATTCAGCCCTGGATGTCTTATAAATAGACCAGGATCTAAATAAGTTGCATATTAGGAGAAAAAAAGAGTACACCTAAGCATAATGTTTAAAAAAGCCCCAGATCTAACAATGTGTAATTTTGTTCATGCACTAAAACCCTCAAAGACAATATGATATAATTGTGTGATCGCTCACAAGAGAGAAAGCACTAGTAATCACTTTTATGTTGCAGCTGTTAAAAGTGAGCTCATTTTAGATGCTTTTTATTGATGGTTAGTTTAAACTAAGTTACAATTACACAGCCTTGTTTATTTGTTAATTACATGTTCTTTTATTAATCTAAGATTTCAAAGTAACAAAAGCAGAAAAAAGTGTAATGTAATGGAGTACAATGTTGCCCTTTGAGATGTAGATTATTTGAAGTATAAAGCAGCATTAAATGGAAATACTCAAGTACAAGCTCCTCAAAATATTCAAAATTTTAATAATAGCAGTTGCAAAATATTCTGTTTCTACTCATTATAAATTGCTGTTTGAAACCTTGGCACACTGGCTTGTGAAATCAATCAAACAAACAAACAAACAAACCAGAATGACCTGAAAATTAGCAGAAAAAAACCAAAAACAAAACAAGAATTTGACCTGAAAAAAATCATTTAAAATATATATTTAGGATCATTTTAACTGTATAGTTCTCTGGACATTTTCCTCCCTTTTGAAAAAATAATTTATAATTTACTAATTTCTTGCAATTTGTGTGACATTTCTTGCCATGTTGCTCTTTGCCTTTTTTCTCTTGGCGAAAAAGTGAATACATGTGTCTCTCCAAACTATTCCTTTAACCAATAACACGCTCAATTCGTCACTGTCAACAAAAGGCACAGGTGGATGTAATGCATGTTCAGAAAATACACAGCAACAGCAATAAACACCCACTCACAGGCTTTTCATATAGAGCAGCATATTGGAAGAAATAGTAATGAAGGGGATGAAGTCGTGATGCGTTATGAGGACAAATAAACTGTGCAGATAAAAACGGCAGAGAATTACTGCACTTATATTGAGAATAACAATGTCAACATCATTGTGTTGAAAGCGAAATGTCCAGAGGGAGTCTCGGGAATATGATAATCGATGGTTTTACACAGAAAGAGAGGAATATGGAATAACAGCACAATATTATCTCTGGCAGCTTTGACTAAAATGCACTGTGGTTTTTTTCCCCCCTGACTGCTGCAGGCGATTAACAGCAGCTCCCCACAAGAGATCAGAGGACAGGAGGAGGAGATTACTTCATGTCATCGAGGAGTTAACATGGGGTCGAAGGTTTGGCACCCTTTGGTGTTTGTGAGCATGGATGTGGGGTGGTGCAGAATAGTAATGTGTTGGGATTTTATTTAAAATGTGTGTTTAAAAGCCTTGAGCTGCCGGGGAGATTTAATGTCTGTGTGATTGGAATAAGCACAGTGTTTAACTGTGATTATTTTTTGTTTGTGTTTTCACAACCTTTTAACCATCACCAAGGCATGAGATGATTAAGCGAGATGGAAACTTTAATTAATCAGAGAGGAAAAAAACAATCTCAGTTATTTGCTTTTACACGATTTCAAAAAACATATAAATAATACAATCCACAGCCACCAAACATTCATACCTCTCATTACACAGTCCTAATGTGATAACGCCGCCAGCAATGGAGGTTATCGCTGTCCGTTGTCACATGACCTACAGTGTATCCTTGACTTTGTTCCTTGATAATTAAAGTGTTTGCCTTGTAAACAGTCCTCTGCCTGTCATCCAACACATTCAACAGTTTTAGAAACACACAGGCTTAGTGAATGTAAAAAATATAAGGGCTGTTTTTAAATCGCCATTAATCACAGAATTTCAATAGTTAATCTCAAGGAATCGCATTTTTAAATCACGTATTTTCAAGTCAATTATTTTCCTGTTAAAAAGCGTTATATGTATGGGATGCTGATTGTAAAGCTGTTCAGTCTGTAAGTAACAGCAACAGTTTTCAACATTTAGCTCTACAACATAATTAGAAAGATTAAAATGTTGGCTGGCGATTAACGCCATAAAACGCCACTATCTGCGTCCTTCTTGATGTCTTTAGATTTATCCAGTGAAATCATTAAAAGATCAAAACATTTTTAGCATTTTATTAGCGTACTTCCAAAGAATGTCTCTACAATTTTGGACATTAAGTGATTCAGTTATTCTCCACCAATCCCAACAAGTCTAAGAGTCTAAAGCCGTATTCAGCCGTGCTAGCTTCTTTTCTGCTGTATGGCACGGTACAGTGCTTTGAGCTAAATGCTAATGTCAGCACACTCGAAGTGATCTTGTGGAAATGTTGTAAAAGTTATAACCAACCCCTTCAGGATTTTGCGACGTCGTGATCACAGCAATCAACGTTAATTTGTCCAGTCTCCGAGAATAAAGACCGTGTTGATGTCCTTCACCAAATAGACGTTAGCTTTTTTTTTTGCAACATTTTGGCGAAACACAAAGAAAAGTCAACAACTGACAAATAATTTTCTCCCGCAGAGCAAACCCGGAACATGGCTGAAAAATGTGGAAAACAGACTGGACAAACCACCATGAAAGAGGCTGCTGCACATGCTGAAAGAATCAGGGTAAGATAGTTTAAATATACATAGTTATATTTGTGGTAATGTTGTATAAATAGCAAGAACAGTGCCGTTGTTTTTGATTTTTATTTAATAATACAAATAGTATATATTCTTCTAGTATATTCTTTGTTCACCAGGTTCACTATCTAAGTATAGTATGTTAGCATGTCAACATTTGCTAACTAGCGCTAAACATGAAGTACAGAATGTATTTTGTCAGAAACCAGAGAAGTAGTCAAATTAAACTAGTGCTAGTTGTAAAGACATTTCACTAAAAACCCCAAATATCAACCTCATACTCGCGTTAGAGGAAAAGTCAAGGCAAATTTCAGTCTGGATTAAAGTGGTGGACATTGCCACCCCTAGCATGCTAGCATGGATGAAATCGAAAAGATTATTTTCAAATGTAGCTTCATCTAATCTTGTAAGCCTGTTAGCTGTCTTGATGAGCTGTTCTCTAAAATATTACAACTCTTATGACTTGAATATCTATCTATCTATCACTCAGCCCACTGCACATTATCTACAGTCACTCAGACAATATTAATTTTCTCTTTTTATTACCCACCGGCTTTATTATCAGGCAGCTCATTTCCAATTTTCACATGATCACAAAAGCCAAATGAATGACCATCATGCCCATTTTAGGAGTCTCTGGTACATAAGGCCAGGGGAATTATATCTGTGTTTTTTTAGGTTCCTTCTTTGCTTTATTATGAATGCTGAAGTGTTGTAGTCAGATAATCCAAGCACAGCAAGATGTTTTTTTTAATTTAGCAATTTCCCTCATTGTTTTGTTTCAGCTCGTATTTAGATTTTAAATGATTCGAATATTATTTTGTTGCCGCTCGCACTACATTTCCAGTCTTATGGCATTCATAAATTTGACTTATGTGTCTTTGAACAGTTTGAAACCATGCTGATATAATGTTGACAAAAGAGATATCCTTGTGTCAGATCACAAATTAATTTCATTTGATGCTGTTTTTGTCACCATCTTTGGCATGGCTGCAGCCAGGCTCTCAGTGCGCCCTCCGCCACCCGTGTAATTGTATCATCTCTATGCAACAATGAAGATCCATTCAGTCATTCATGACATATATTTACTTTTCCCCCGTAACAGAAAAAAAGTGTGCAATATTAAAGCCAAATCCGTGGTGTAATGATTCACCACATATAAGAAGGGATTGGTTGGAAGGCAGAATTCTGTACAAGATATATTATTCAGGGATTCAAGATGCGAGAACTAAATACTAATAATTGCCATTAATCAATTATTGCCATTTAAAAATAAAAACAGAGAGGAATCTTTCTAGCTCATGTGAGACTCATGTCCTTAATATTTTCCACCAGGAGCAGGATGGGAAATAATCTCAAAAGCAATCTAGCTGTATGCCTGTAAATAGTGACCCAGCCTTTGCAAATAATTTACTTTAAATATCGGAGGTTTTCAGACTTTCAGCCTGTTGAAAGGCTCACAGCTACTGTGGTGATGAGCGATGATTAAATTTAGGTGTGCATCATGTTTTTTAAGCAGTGATTGTCTCGACATTGTCACATTATGAAAGGAAGGGTGACTATGTTAAGTTATGTTCAATAATATTCTTTGAAAGTTTGAGCACTCGTGTGTGATCATGTGTGTTCACAGCTGACATAGTTGTACATCAATATCTGTCTAACTGCTATTTTGGTTTTTTTTTTGTCTTCTTTGAATGCATGCACCTGCCAGTTTGCTGAGAGGCTATGGGTTATTTGTGTTACTCTGCATCACTTTAAACTTGTTTTTGTGGAACTTTGTAGGGTCATTTTTGGCCTCTGTTTTGTTATCATTTTTGTGAATCAGTAAACTCCAGCTTTTTTTCCTTTAGTAATTGTTCTGCTCCCTGAGCTCTCTCATCCGAAACCTAACCAAGCCTGTTCATAGGCCCCTCATTCTCTGCCAGTGCCAAACAACATATGTTATATGATCTTTCATAGTCATCGTTGTTACACACTAGATAGGTCTTTATCCCAACATGACATAAAATGCTGGCTAGCAAACACATTTTCCGAGTGAACTAAAATTTTATAATTCCGACCTCTTTCAGTGCGAGAATACTCTCAGAAATCCATTTTGAAAGTTTGAAAGTTGCTTTACATTTGCATCCATGCATGCACTCAAAAACTACAAATGTGAGGAGCAGTTCAAGACGCTTCAAAAATGATCACATAATGAGAATTTGGAATAATCTGTCTGACCTCAGAGATTTGAAAAGTTGCAAAAAAAAATGCTCATCTTTTTAGTGTGGATGCAATGCAAAGACAATCGTTTAGATTGTGCAACTTGAAAATTTACACTTTTTGCAGTCGCTGTTCCCTAAATATACTGTTTCTGTCATCCACACCCATGGACCCAAAATGAGTCTCCACCCCAATTCTGTCTTGAGTAAAGAGAGTTTCACTTCCTCTTGGCGCTGACATAGTCCCACAGTTAACAGTAGATACCACATGCAAACCTCTCAAACACCCATCTCATCCTGTTTTAAGTGCGTATGAAGCTAGAGAGTACTGCCTTTCAGTAAAAATACCCTCAGAGATAGAATGTTATCATATCACTTGCAAAAAATACTATAAGCTCTAAAAAGCCACAGTGTTCTACCTACTCAGCACCAAACAACAGTTCCTTGCTGGTGAACATTTTGGAGCATTTTCACACTGAAGAGACAGATAGTAGAGAGCAAAACAGAGCTAAAATTTGAGTAAATTTGTCTGTTTGCATCTTTGTATCTTTGCTTTAAATTGTCCTCCATTTCTGATTCTTGGAAATATCAGATTCTCAAATAGATCTCAATGTTGAGCAGTTTTTGCGACAAAGCGTTTGACAGATTGCTCATATTTCTCAAATTTCGTCTTTACATCGTTTGCGTCACCAATTTAGATCTCTATTTAGATTTTTGTAATCATGCAACGTGAAACACTCATTTTGTGTTAGTTTTGCAGGCATTGGATCTGGCGGTTTTGTTGCTTCTCTGACTTGTTTACCAATACAGCAATGTCATTTTGGTACACTGAGTGCAAAAAAACAAACATTATAAAATTCAATATTTTCATTTGTTTTGACTGCATACAAATAAAACTGTGTGTAAATCTGTAAATGGTGGTTGACATTTCCTCATCCAAGCCTCCCATTCCTCACACATCCTCTTACAGCCCCGAGGGGCCAAAAGTACAATTTCCGCTTACCTTGCTCCATTTCCATCAGCTTTCCTTCAGCAGCCGCCTCTCTCCTGCCTCCCTGTCTCGGCACAAGTGTGAACACCCCTAGTCTTTTTTATTTAGTGTTTGTGGCTTTGTGGTTAATGTGTTTCAGAAACTTGTGGTCTTGGTTATCAACATAATAATAAATACTAGAGCAGCGTCCCCTCATTGATTTCCCTGCAGTGAACAATCATTTCATTAAGATTCCTCTTGTTTATCTGTGTGTGTGACCTTGCTTGTAATCTGCCATCTGGACAAAATGCTGAGCACAGTCTTCGTACAAATGGACAGCAAGAGAGAATTACTCGCTGTTCTCTGCAAAGAAAAATTGTGTTTATAAAATGCTTCACTCACACTCACCAAATTCCCCTTCATTCAACAGCTGAACTTAGATTTCTACATCATGTTTTAGAACAAAAGTAGGTGTGTTATAATCTTTGCTGGGTGATATTGGATAATACAGGTGATTTTCTATCTGTTAAGTTATATGTTGTACTTTTATGATAGCGGATACGATTTAAGCTTGATTTCTAACAGCTAAATCAGCAATAAATCCATCTACTGATGATGAAACCTGTCTGTGATCTCATAATCGATCCTGATAAAGGCCAACCGCTGCTATAGGCATGCACATTTAACGATATTAGAGTCATTAATACAGTTAGTTGCCTCAGCTGAGAAAGGTTTTTGCAGAAGTTGAAACATACACGCATTCAGCTATAGCACAGTGATGTCTTAATGGTTTTGCTGTCGTTAGTATCAGTGCAGAACTGGTTCAGAAGCTGTCATATAATGAGCTAATTAACGAGCTTGCAGCAGGTAATGCAGACGTGCGTCTCTGTAGAGCCTCCGGCAGCTGCTGAAAAATGCCTGTTCTGTAGTTCTTCTGTAGCGGACCATATACTCTGTATATTATGCAGAGTTGATTAAGTTTTGTGATTTTTCTTGAGCATGAGGGCACCCACATGGCCAGCAGCAGCCCTGATAACATAGTCCATTTGCAGTCTAATAATAGCCTAACAATAAATCTGGCGGTCACTTATTTTACAGAGCTCTTTTTGATACGAAAGAGCATAAACTCCTGCTGCATAAAATTCTATCAGTCACCTGAGTTTCATTTTCCCATGTGGTCCTGATGATGCACCGATGATGCAGGATGACAAAACCATCCAATCAAAGAGTTACCTGTCAGTCAGTAGAGCCTCATGTTTTCTCCTCTGGATCTTTTGTCAGTGTGTATCATTTCCCCCTGGTCCAGACTGAAGTATAGGTGCAATAGCACACTTAAGGAAGCATAACTGTTGATATATCTTGTGACGTGGTTGCCAATATACTTTGCAGAACCTGTGATGGTCAAAGAGTACTCATGCAGTCCAAAAGCCGGTGTGAGGTTCCACTAATGCATTTTTGTAGTCCTCCTGGATATGAGAAATGCATGCAAATAACATAAAAAGACACAAGGAAAGACTGTCTTTTGTCATGGTACTTGCTGCCGTATAAAAAACATAAAGTAGTTCTGTTCTGTAAGTTCTGTATTTTGGAATCCACAGCTAGTCTGGCCAGAGAGATGAAAAACTAGCTGGCACTAATGAGGTTTGGCAATATACCATAGACGTTTGATGTACCTTTTGTCTGCTGGTCGTAGGCATAGTAGTAGTCATTCATTTCAATTTTTTTTCAATCACGAGTGTAATCCTCCAAATCTAGGCGAACTACCGTCCTGTTTTCTTTGCAAACGTGTGAGCCTGTAAAGCCCTTTGAGATGATAATGTGATTGAAGTTATTGAGATGATCGAGCTAGCAACATAAACATGAGCTTGCATTAGCAGTGTGACCCTTTGGCTACGGTTAGCAGAAGGCTAAATGATAGGCAACATTTTCTATTAACATATATAACAGATTAACAAAAAGCAACAAAGATTTTACATTTTAATGTCCAAAAAGGAGTAGAAAGATGCAAATGCTTGTCTGGTCTTACCCCTGTCTTACATTGTCCTAGTTTTGTTGCTCGCACTGCAGTGTTGGCAGTTGCTGTCAATGCTGTAATAATGATTTTTTTTGCAGGATTCTCTGCCAGTGAATCAGGCTTTCACCATCTAAAGGGATGTAGGCACAAATCTGCATTTGTAGAAGCCAATAGGAACACCCTCTCTATGAAACAACTTGTGATTGGCCAAAGTCTTCCATCACAAGCTAGATTTTTTAATGCCTAAAAACAGAGCCAAGAGGAGGTGCAGAGATTTTCTCTCAGACCAGTTAAATTAAATTAAATATTTTAGCGGGTTTTTGTGGAAATTTTGCTCAATGAAACTGGAATAAAACTGTCTACCCCAGCTTTAAGTAAAGGATCTGAAAACTTCTTTCACCTTTGCAAAGCTTTAATTGACAGTTATGGACTAGCGTTAGGCAAGTCGACGTTGGTCAGAGTCAATCACATATATCTTCACTTTCCAGACAGACACTGAACAATACGACAAGGCTGTTAACGCTGATTGATGTAGTATTTGAGGGTTGCAAGTTCAAGCCGTCTTTATTACATTATGCTAAAGCATGAGTCAGCATTTTAAGCCCATCCTCTGTCCCTCTGCCTCCCCGTTCATTAAATGAGATACCTGTCACCTCTTATCAGACCCCATGTGCCTGGTTTTAATTTGTGTGTGTGTGTCTGACAGTAATAACAGCAGTGACACACGGAGCGGTGAGTCAGTTGGTGGAAGCTCACTCAGCTGTTTCAGCTCACTGCAAATCTGATATGTTTTCACACCCAATTTATTTCATCACATCCTGAGGAGAGATCGCATTGACTGCAGCATGAGGGGCATCCTTGGAAGAGAATTTTTGTAAAAAAAAGAGAAAAATTCAAAAACAAAAAATAATTTAAAAATTTTTTTTAATTAAACTTTAGCTTTCCGGTGTTTGTTCACCCTTGTGTGTCAAGATTAGTCTTTTCTGTTCTGTTTATAACCTTATCACCCTTCAACAAACAGCAGAGTGAAATAATCAAGGAGTCAAAATTTGTCCCAGTGTCAGATGCATTGCTTTACCAATGCAAAGCTGGGTTAACTCTAAGAAACCACTGAGTCACCAAGAAAACCCCAGACTTTTTTTATGGATATTTACCTAAACTAAAAAATGGTATGATTTTGAACTGCCATTATCTAATATAGCTCTTTTTTAACCCATTTGTCACAGATTTCCAGCTTACATTCATATGTGGGGCCCATGTGGATCATAAATGGGCTAAAAAATGGGCCCTTGTCCATAGGTTCCATAATGGTGTTATGCTAGGGCTACCTGGGTACCAAGTGGGTATGGGCCCAAAATGGGCATCTTATCTGGGGCCCATTTGGGTAAACCGCCACTCATGTGGGCAATTGGCATGGTGTCATTATGGAATCCGTGGAGCTTATTACTATATGGGCCCCACATACTGTATGTGCATTTCTTTGTAGTTTTGGCAAGGGCTGAGTATTACAAGTACCATTACCAGTACCCTTAAATGGATAGATCAATAGAATACATCATGATGTGAATAAGGTGGCATATAGTACAGCCATACGTATTCATTTTGGTGGTATTTTGGTAAGGCAAACTGCACTGCCAAATACAAAGTGCTTAACTTCACCACATCACAGATTGTATGGGTTGTAGCTGCTGCTGCAGGAGTGTGAGCTCTGAAAAGTTGTGAGAGTTTGCCTGGCTGCACACACATAGTGACAGGGCTAATTGTTAGCACAGTTAATGTTATCTAATGGTTATTAACAACAGACTTGAGCTGTTTTGGTGTCATTGTGAGTTTGTTGGAAATGTTAAAAGGCTCTGTGTTGGATGTTAGCCACTGCTGCTGTGTTAGTTTGTGCCAATTTTGCAGGTGATGTGCTAGAGAAATAGAGAGCATACAAATGAATAAATGAGACTTGATTACACCCCATAAGTTGTGTGAAAAGATGTTTTGGTATAGTTTTGCTCCTCATGCCCCTCAGTCAGTAAATCAGTAAATTCATTGTTTTTCATGGAGGCATGTGAGAAAAGGTATTCCTTTTAGGTAAAACTTGAGCATGTAACTTCTAACACTGCTTAAAAAGAACATCATGATAATGATAATGATAAAAACTTGGAATTGTTTAAATAATCCCGCTGTAGCAACAAACAAACAAACAAACAAAAAAAAAAATCAGTGGTGCTAACTTGCATTGATATTGGGTGAAGTTAACCCAGTATTGTGTCAGTAACCAAACTGGGTCAAATTTAATGTAATTATTATCTTCGTTTCTATTCCCCACCATTTAAAATTGCTGTCACTTGTTCATCCTTCACCTTCTGACCATACTCTGCTGCCCCACCAAAAACTTCCACTTATAGAGACTTTTGGAGGATATTCAATGCTTTTTCAAATCCAAAGGGCTCTCTCCGGTCACTGTTTTTTTAAATGAATTCCTCCCTCGTGGAGATGAATCAGATTATTCAGGGTGTAGTGACAAATTGATTGGAGGGATGCTGAAGCAGCATGTGCACCACTCTCTGGAGAGACGCGTAGTGGGAAACCATCCCCTCTCATTTGCGGCACTAAATCTTGTACTTGTCACAAAGGAAAGTGTGTGTATATGCAAGGACACACACACACGCACACATCATGCCACAAACACATACACAAGCTTAAGCCAAGGAGCATTGATTTATCTATTCCTCCTAGACTGATTTATGTCTTTTAATCTGTCCTCTCCTCTTTTTATAGGAGGGGCTGTCTGTATCATTGGAGCAACTCCGTCATGCTGCCAGGCAGCAGCCACACAAAGCCCCATTCATTCACTATCACCACATCAAACTCAGCATCAGAAGATAATTCTCTTGAGTTGGTTTCTCGAAGCAGCAATGAGCCTCAAAGCTGTTACTGCAGCTGCTTGTCCCGCAGTCTCATCAGGCTCATTCAAATAGATGACTGTGCTTTGACTGTGGCCTGTCTCTGACCTTAGAGGGTCATTCGTCTGGTCCTTCTTATTTTTTAAAATTCTCATTCTGTCTCAGTTTGTCCTCCTGCTCCCATTACTGTTGTCCTTGCCTCATATCTTCTCCTTCGTTCTTTATACACTACAGTGCATATTTTAATGTTTCCACACCTCTTCTCTCTAAAATCTTCCCTCCTTTACACTTTTCCCACCACCGTCTCCGATTCATCTAAATTTAAATTTTCTCCACAATTGTGCCTTGAATGCATTTCCAACACACCTGTCTGCTTGTCCCCACCTGGGGTTTCTTCGTCAGATTATGTTGTAATCGACGGAGGCAGATGTAACCTGAAAGGCAGAACATGAAGACTTAATCTGTTTACTCTAATCAACTCACAGAGCCATTTCACTCAACAGTGCAGCTGCCAGGAGTTAACATATTCACATACACACATCTCAGCACATCTTATAACATCCAATCAGGAATTGTTGACATGGATACAGTTGCAGAATAATATGGAGGGTAGTTAAATATCATGAAAAGCATTCAAAGTCCATCACTCTTCAAATGAACCATTCATCAAGTTGTCAGTAGTGCAGGAAAAAAAGCCCAATTTCTGCATGAATGCACTTTAAAAGCTTTATTTGCAATGCTGATAATATCTAAGAATAGTATTGAAGTTACACATGGCATGAACATCTTGTTCTTCAGGTGGCAGCGTCTTTTACCGAATAAAAAGTGCTTTGTCCTTGTTAAAATTGTCTCATGCTTGAAGTCAAAAGCATCCAGGGGAAATATTAACCAAAATATTGTCTGAGTTCAGTGATCTCCCAAAGGTGCAATAAATCTTTTTGTGGTAATACTTTAATTCTTAGAGGAGAAAAAAAAATCAGGCTACCAGAAAGTTCTGTATGGCTGAGATTTCCAACTTTTGGCTTTCAGTAAATCAGTTGTAATTCTGTCTGTAAAATCATTGCAGGTTCTGTAATTCTTTCTTTCCTTATTGTATTCTTTTGATGAAAATGGCCCAGTACCAAGTAGTATCAAAACGTCTTTTGTCAAATGATGAACTGTATTAGATGTTTTTTTGTGCCAGTGATCTGATTCTGGACTGCCTAGATCCTCCCCTGGATCCACAAACTTTCTGTTGCTTTGACACCGAGTAATTAAAACATCACAATAACAAAGAAACAGCTTGAATCTGTTGTGAACCCATTAGTGGCCGTTAGGTAGCATTTGCAATGTCTTTCTAACAGTTAGCCCTGTTACTGTGTGTGCTGCTGGTCAGGCTCTCTCGACTGTTCCTGGCGGGGAGCTCACACTCCTGCAGCAGCTGCTTCAACACGTTGCATGGTGTGTTGTACTTGGTAGTTCAGCATGCCAAGATGCCAACAAAAAGTTTGAAAGTATGGCCATACTACACCCCTTCTATTCACATTAAAGGCATCAAATTGGTATTAGTATCACTTCTGCTGATATCAGTGGTGGTGATTTTTTTAAATGATACTCAGCCCCAGCTGTTTTACACCAGTTTTAATAGAGATATAGTTGATAGTAACAATGATGTGCTTGCAGTTATTATTTCAGTGTAGTAATTGTGCTAATAATCTTAAGATTTTTGCTGGCAGTTACTGGTTGCTGGTTGCTGCGGACAAGTATGAAGCACTACAATAAAAGTTGAGCTGGCCTCGACTTTGTTTCAGTGCTCCAATGACACACTGAAGCGTCAACCAGTCATATGCTTTGTTTCTACCTGTGATCCTGCGCTAATTAGCAAGGATAGCTGATGCTATACTAGCTTTCTGTGTATTGTGGCTATGCTTTGTGGCAATGAAATGTGATGTTGAAATGAGGCTTACTTATTGATGAAAAGCAAAGATATGCAAAGTTTTTGATTAAATACAAACTTTAGATGAAGTTCAGTCAAGGGTCATTGTTGCAAGTAGCACACAAGCAAGCAAACGGTTGAACAGTGCTTCAAGAGCAACTTGTTGATAACATAGCTTGTCTCGCTGTTGCATCGTCGCTCCAGGTGTGAAGACACCATAGCAGCTCTCTGGCGACTGAGCTAAATGCTAAATTTGACATGCTCACAAGCGCATATTAAGTGTATGTAATAGTCAAGGGATCACCAACGTGATAACAATTCATCCTGAGGGTAACATAAATGTTTTAACCAAATTCCATGGCAATCCTTCCAAAAGATGCAGAGATATTTCTTTTAAAAGCCACAAATGTGAGTCTCGCTAAGATTCATCCTCTGGGGACCATGAATGTCTGTTTTAGATTTCATGTCAATCCCTCCAACAGTTGTTTAGATATTTCAGGCTGATTCAAAGTCACCATAACAAAGATAACCCACTGACATGTTTATCAGTTCAAATTAATGTGAGCTCTTAAGTCGCTGGCTTCAGAGGCAGACACTGGAATTACTGGCACAAATAAAACAGTCACCTCTGAGTAAGCCACTGTCTGAACACTTCATGAGCCAACCTGTAACAACTATCCTTTCTAATCCATTTGGAATCCTGGTGGAATGTCAACAGCAGACTTTTTAGATATAATTCCATTTATCAAATGGAAAATGCATACAACATTAACACCAATGAGAAAAAAAACCTAATAGCAGGCAAATAGCAGGCAAATTAGAGGAAGTATTGGTGTAATTTTTACTTGTTACCAGGATACATAGATACATGCAGCCTTCATATCATTGAAGAATACCACCAAAGTCTTTGTCATTGCATACATAGCAGATGCTCACCACCTCCACATCACGTTTCTCCTGTAGCACTGCTGCTAAAAATAGAAAACTAACATTTTATAATGGTTGCAAAATGAGTTGAAATCAGAAGATTAAAAGACACCGATCTCTTAAAAAAAAGGTGTTATAACAATAAAAAGGATAAATCAATGAATCATTTAACCCTTTGAATATACATTCACAGACAGAGACAAGAGAGCATTTCATTTGACAGCAGGAGGAGCTGAGTCTGATCAAAGGATAATAGATGAAAACACTGTTGTTGGTCTCTCTACGTTTCTCTTAATGTCTTATCTCTCTGGATTCTTTCACATCTCACACTGTGTGATAAAAAAAATGCGCCACAAGAGATTGTTCTGTCATCCTCTCATCCTCCTCTTCATTTTTATTATCTAGATATAAAAAGGAAGGGACACACGCACTCACACTTGGCATGGATGAATGAATAAATGAGTAACCACATACAAAAAAATATGCAATGAAAAGAATATTGCGCCTATCCCTTATTCTTAACGAAACAAGCACCAAACCTTTATCTGTGTTTAGCAGTGACAGATTTTAACCTTATATCATAATCTATTCACTTTATTCTTTCATCTGAGACAGACAGATGGGAAAAAAAACTTTCATAGTTTTTCATAGGTTTTTTATGGTGTGTTTATGAACGGGTGTGTGACTGAACAGGCCTATTAGACACAGTCCCAGGGACCAAAAGTGTCTTAGACTGCAAAATGTCACTTAAAGTAACATGTACCTTCCAGGAAGAGACTCTTAATGACCACAAAGAGGCACAAAAAGATTACAAACAGATGCAAGTTAACTGCAAAGAGACACAAAATAAAGAGGGGAAATAACCACACAGAGACACAAAATGACCAAAAAAACACAAAAATGCTCCAGAGACACAAAATAAAGATAAAAAGGGGCAAAACCACCAAAAAGAGACAAGAAATTACAACAAAAAAACCCCCCAAAATGATTACCTCAAAATAACTGCAAAAAGCGGAAAAACAATCACAAAGAGACACATTACGAAAGACACACAAACCCTTACAAAAACAGGGCAGAACTACCACAAAAAAAGACAAAAGGCAGCCAAAAAAGACACAAAATGACCTAAAAGAGATACAAAATAACTACAAAAAAGGGGAAAAAAAGAAGAGATAAAAAATAATTTAAAAAAGACATAAGTTTGCCTTCAACACAAAAGTCTATTAACAAAATTCGGCAAAACTGCCACTAAGAGACTAAAAAACAACCAAAATAGAGGAGATACATAATAACTACAAAAAGGTAAAAACAACCACAGAGAGACACAAAACAATAAAAAAAAGACACAAAATTACAAAACAGACACAAAAACCCAAAGAACCAGGGCAAAACCACCACAAAAAGACAATTAACAACCAACAAAAAGGACATGAAATGACCTAAAAAAAAAAGACACATAAAACAACAATTACAAAAGAAAAGGTTGAAATCATCACAAAGTCTGTGTGGCTTGCTCCGATGTAGAGCCCCTGTTCCACTGCACAAAAAGACCTGCTAACACCGGCTTACATCCAGGCTTTTTATGTTATGGGAAAAGCAACAACTGGCACTCACACCTGTGTCAAATGATTATGCAGTAATCATGGATATTTATCGTCTCTGGCTCTGATTGGCATTGATGGAAATACAACATCCGATGAATGTGCTAATTTTAGCCCGTAACCAGCGAGGTCTAATGACGTGCCACCACAAATTACCATCCGTCTTTTTGCTGAAGCAGCACTTATTGATCGATCCAAATTAGTCTGCACTGAGTTCAATAAGTGAGAGATAAATATCAAGAAGTAACCACTGTAAAGTTTTCACACACCTCTATCCATGTTACTTTCTACAGTTCACTACCCTGTTTTTTGCCCTGTCTGTTATGTTGATCATGACACACCAAAAAAACATATAGGCGAACTTGTCTGCTGCAGAGCCGTGTACACAGCTCAACTGTACTGGCAATGGAAAAAGGAATTTATTGTCTATGTTTAGCAGTATTAGCTGTGTTTAAAAACCTGTGTAGATGCGTTGATTTTGGTGGAAAATGGATATAGGAGATGTAGTGAGGTCTTTTTTCATGTCTGTGTCCAGGGACACATCGTCTCCTAACTCGCCCATGGGTGTGGGCATCTCTGTTAGTGGGTGCTGTTTTTGTTCTGTTTTGTTCTGTTGCCTGAGAGCATCAGAGTGAACATGCATCCCTGTGTACAAGGGCAAAGTTGTGTCGTCAGTTATGATAATAAGTCACAGAATAATAAAGAGCAGCCATCACACAGGGACGTCGACACAGAGGACACAGTTGATTATCAGACAGTGAAAGGCCTCAACTGCAGCCTTGACTGCAGAGCTATGAGTGACACTTTTCATCTCGTCTCCCTCTGTGAGACACTCTAATGTCCATAGGCTGCTCTTGATCCTGTATCACATTTAGATACCACAGACCGATGACCCAGAATTCAAAGCACACCATTTTAAACATTTGTAAGACGACAAACTCATGTTAGCGTGCATTATCATCGCTCTCCTGTGGTGCGAAACAACACGAGAAGTTTGGGAAGATGGGGAATATCTTTGCATTCTCATGAATGCTAATTAATGACAACTATGAATGCTAACAAGGTACAATGCAGTTGATGCAGCTTCTGTTTATTAACTTTTTCTGCAGCAGGCTCTGTGTGTCTGTTCAAAACACCAGTAATGGTGATGTCAGCCCTTATATTTCTCTATATGTCTTCACTTTTGTTTAAAATGTAAGATCAGTAAGGGTAAATATGGGATAGATTATGCTGAATAGATACAATAGAGGCAAGAGGAGGAGAACAGAGACTTCAATTTATTCCTCATTATAAGTGTCCCTGTTGAGTCACCTAATGTCCTCATTAACATACATTTAAGTTTTTTTCCATCTATGAAGAGCGAGTGGGAGGCATGAGAGGCTGACAACAGGGGTGACAGGGGACAGAGAACTCCAAGAACAATCAGTATTTTCCTTTGTAGAGGCAAGAAGCTGAGAAAATATTACACAAATAAGAGAATATTACATTTATGAAAGTCTCTCCTCTTGTTAACCCTTTGAAACCTGAGCAAATTTTCTTGATTTCTTACAAAAACATGGGAATTAGGCACTGAGCAACAATAAAAAAGAAACGACCCAAAAATCTGCAAGAAATTAGTGAGAGGTCCGAGATGATTACCTGAAAATAAGTAGAAAAAAAATATAAAAGGAAATTACCTTGAAAAATAATTATTCTGGGGTTTTTTTTGTTAACAATTTTAAATATATAATTATGATCACCCCCCACCCCCCACCCCACCCGCCTTTTTTCATAGCCTTTTAAAAAAAATATTAAATCTACTCATTTCTTGCATTTGTGGAACATTTCTCGTGAAGTTGCTCACTGCCTTTTTTCCCCCATGTTTTTGAAAGAAATTGCACCAATTTGCTTTGTGTTCAAATGTTTAAATATTTGTGAGGGACATCTGAAAGCAGCACAAAAAAAGGATGTGCAGGTAACAGGTTACGAAGGGTTAATATTACCTCCCTGTGTAAGCAGGAGCCGGGGGAAGCCTTCCAGCTACAGCCTCACTCAGATGATTGACAGCTGTAGTGATTGGGAATCCCTGCCTGGAGCACCTGTTCACCTCACGTTCCCAGGGAAACAGCTTTAGTAGTTCCCCCTCATGCACGTGCATGTGAGGGCACACGACACACAAACGCATAAACGTGTGTGTGTGTGTGTGTGTGTGTGTGTGCAAAGTGTCCCCATCTGCTCAATCTGATCCAAACGGTCAGAGTGACATTTAAGAGGAAGGATGTGGTTATTACATGGATGCATCAGACAATCTTAATCCCATCTCTGAGAGACACAGAGACCTCATGAATAACTGACATCTGTTCCTCTGATCCTCCCTCAGCCCCAGGAAGCCAGCGTCAGCCAGAGAGGCTAGAAAGAAGGGAAAGAATCTGATTTGCATAGCCGCTGCCGCTGCTGCTGCCGCTGCTGCTGCCGCTGCTTAAATGGCTTGTTCTACAGATGAGAGTAATTATGTCAGATAATCCTGTATAACTGTGCATTGTGTGCGCAGGGTCGTAAGCATATGTAGGAAATCACTGTGAGATGGATTGTGAGCCAGAGAGATATTGACAAGTTAATGTAAGTAAAGGGAAAACTGGAAGACATATGATACCTGGCTTCACTTATTCATTCAGTTAGTCATCCATGTCTCCATCTGAGGGATTTCCTCAGCAGAAACTTAACACCTCATTTAGCATGTGCGTAGGTTATAGCCAGAGTAAATCCCTGCATTTCAGTTACACTGTTTATGTGCTGGTGAGGCCTTCTCACTTAGCTGGCAAGTAGGATGATATTCTATATTTTTTTTGTTCTTGACAAATCTCATGAAGATACAAAACCAAACAATGAATTTATCCTAACATGTAATTCCTTTGTAGGTAATTTTCACACTCATCATCCTGTGTTTTTCAATCCACAGCTAAAAATAGCTCCCAACAAATGTACTATTTGCTCCTACTTGAGTGACGTTTGCTAAAAATGACAGTGCCCAGGTGTCCTTAGGGAATTATTTAGTATTTTTAAATATGACTAGTCCATTTTAGAGCCACACAGCGCTTCTGTGAGGCTGCTTTTAAACTAAATGCTAACATCCTCATGCTAAAATACTCATAATTACAATGTTTACTACTGTGTTAGTCAAGATTTGTTAATAATCCAACAAGTCCTCCAACCTATGACCACATAGGTCGTATGTCACCTCTGAATACAACCCACAAGCAGTGTTTCCTAAATTAGCATACCTTCTGGTGAATGGCTGAATAGCTTGTATATGGCCATTATGGTCACAGATTTAACACATAACTTTGTGAAGTTGCAGTTGCATCAAAAGTACGTGGTTTGGTTTAAGCATCTATCTATCTATCTGTCTATCTATCTTATATATATATGTGTGTGTATGTGTGTGTGTGTATACATTTACATACATACATACATATACACACACACACATATATATATACACTCCTGAAATAATTACTTTGGCCACTAGAGATCACCATCCAAAAAACAACGTAAATATAGGTCGCAATTTTTTCTGCTTGTGAAAATGACTGAGGTAGTCATATTTTGCCAGTCTCTAATAATCACAAAGAGGTTTTAGTTTTGCAAGTTGTCTTTCATAACCCAAAATACCCCACAAATTTGTTTTTTTGACCTGATGGTGGCGCTTGATGGAAAGCTTAGGGATTGCCAAAGTTGCAATACTGATTCTGAGAGGAAAATTAATGTCTGTGTCAACTTTTTTGACAATTCATCCAACTGTCTAAGACATGTTTCAATTAAAACTACAAGTGTCAACCATATGGTGACGTGAGAGGTAACGTCACCACCAAAGTTATTAAGATTCATTCTCTGAGGACCAAGAAAATCTGTAAAAAAATCTTGGTGACTAATGCAATGCCGGCTTTGGTGATTTGTGTGGGATCAGTTAACACTAAGAAAAGTACTTAAAATTCTAGCATTAATCAGTTGTTTTTCTGTTTCTACCTCTGTGTCATTTCTCTTAAAAGAGTTCAGACACATTTTAAGTCCCCATATATATTGTATTTTCACCTCAGCTAATCTGATTGGTATATTTTAGATGTGGCCACCGGAAGATGGCAGACACAAATCCAAGTGATCATCTCGATCTGGGCTCTCTCTTATCAAACTCCCAAGCAGGAAGCAATTGAGTGGCACCATCTGCGCGTTCAACACTGCCACACTAGACGACCCCAACTCTGATGAGCTCAGAGTGGGAAAAAGCGTTCCTGGCATCCTGACAGGGAGAAAGTAACTGTTTGTGTGTGTGTGTGTGTGTGTTAGTGTGTGCATTTGAGCATATCTACTTTGGAGGCTTCATAGTGATAAGCTATGAGTCACCCTGTAATAGGTATAGAAGGAGGCTGGAGCCAGGGCACAAAAAGACCTGCAGACAGGTTACTCCAGTGAGTCAGCAGCACTCCTCGTTCTTTAGGATAAACTCCTACATAGATACAAAGACTTCCGTTTCTTACCTTTATTCCACAAATACACACTAGTGCCACTCTGCCTACTACTTTTTATTTTATTATAGACTAACCTGTGGACGCATGAGCTTTAAACACCAAAAACAACTACAGTGAAAATTTGCTCCATTGAGAC
Source organism: Plectropomus leopardus (assembly GCF_008729295.1). Taxonomy (NCBI): domain Eukaryota; kingdom Metazoa; phylum Chordata; class Actinopteri; order Perciformes; family Serranidae; genus Plectropomus; species Plectropomus leopardus. Next base: position 7,685,991 of record NC_056482.1, read on the forward strand.
TTTACACTCACGGCACACACAGAATATTTAAGTTTACAAACCCACACAGATGCTAAATAGTCACATGGTAGGCTAATATCACATGCACTAACACAGCTATTAAGTCAGCATCTGTGATCACAGACCACCGGCTGTAATTGCTGTGCACCACCCTCCATCCGACTTCTAATGAGGGTTCAGGCTTTAACTGACACTCAAAGAGATTCAAGGGCCAGAATGTACGTCACCAACACCTGCGCCACTTAATCCCACAGTGGTCCTAATTTGGTGACACTTTGATGTTTGATTTTTAGTTGAAAGGTGTTGATTTAATTCTATACAGTAACTTTGTATGGCTTGTGGCAGGTGTCCCCTCTCTTTTATTTTTAGTCATGCTAAACATGTGTCTCTGAAGATGCAAATGTTGGTCTGTCAGGAAGTCCACTTTGGTCCAGACTGAAATCTCAACTATTGAATGGATTGCCATAGATTTTACAAGAATATTCAAGGTCCTCAGAGGATGAATCTTTAAGACTTTTGTCCTTTAGTACCTCCATCAGGGCAAAATTGTCACTAATCCTGTCAAATTTCTCAACATATAAGACATAGATTTGCACAAATTTGTTTTAAGATAAACAGTAATCTCTGAGGCTGAAAAATGAAGCCAATTGTCACAGTTTCACTGTAGAATTGTTAAAAACTTCCTTGAATGGCCACTAGAGGCTGGCTCCAAAAGGGAGTTGGTCCCCATAGTCCCTCATATCAAAATGCCCAGTTTTACAGCAGAAATACATATGCATACAGCCTGGTACAAAAAATGGTTTTGGTCTCTAAAGCTAATTTTATAATTCATGGCAACTGTACTGGAGGTTATTTTTTAATATATCTTACCAATTTTAAAAGGTTTAAAGTAACACATAATTAAGGAATGCTTGTCTTTATGTAAGAGAAAACAGTCGTGACAAGAGTGTACAAAAATACAGTGAAAGAAAAAATGGAATAGAAAGGGTGCAAGGATAGTAGAATAAAGATGCTGAGCAGGTGATTGACATTTGATGACACATCATACAGACACGATTATGTGCACCCATGGAACAACTGTGATTAAGCAGATGAACGAGAACATTTCAATTCATAAGCAGGCACTGCTCTTAGATTCATCTGTGGAATATGAAGTAATCCATAAACATGACAGGATTATATTTGACATTAATGTCTTTTCTCTAATTGTTTTTGTGTTGCAGCCGTTAAACACTCCCTTGAGGCAGCTGAAGAATCGATGGGGAGCAAACATCCAGAGTGTGTTTCGTACATGTGTCAAGAGGTCGAAAATATACCCAGCGCAAAATATTTTCTCTCCTCAGCAGATGGCTTAAAAGGAAATTCTGACATTTTCATTTCTATTCTCTTCATCCTTCAGCTGATAATGCCTTCAAAGTGTTCAAGCAGGCCTGTCAGCGGCTCCACGGAGGTAAGGCTATGATTGTTTGCAATTTGAGAGCAAACGACTGCAGGACATCAGCATTCAGAGGTTTTATCATCCATCCTCCTGGATGATTGCTCTGATTTTGCATTTCTATTACATGGTAATTGTTGCAACCGGTTATTGCCAAAAGAGAAAAAATGAACTGGAGGCTTTTGTGAGCGAATTTATTCAACTCCAAGTGGCTTATGTTCAGTACAGAGAGGATTTCTTTGATCAAAAACATAACTCCAGCTCTTAATGACTCCTCTGCAGATTTCATAAAAAAAAGAATTTTCCTTCTAATCATGATTTCAGTCTGTGAAGTGACCTCTCTGATTAGCTGTGTGATTTCTTTTTAAGCAGGCAGGAGAGGTGTGTAACATTGTGTGTGTGTGTGTGTGTGTGTGTGTGTGTGCAGTGTGCGTGCGCACGCGCACGTGTGTGCTCGCGTGCGTGAGCACATGCATATCTTAGTGCCGGGCAGCAGAGTGAAAAGCAAGTAAACAGCGAGGTCGTCCTGCACCATCACGCCAATGGTGCCCTTGAAGTCATTTTCCTCAACATGAATGAACGCCTTCAACCCCGACGAAACCCTTGCACCTGTTCACAGACAGCTAAGTTCGGACCAGAACACACAAACACACACACGCGCACATTAAAAGTTGATATTTGGCTTTAAGCCTCCTATGAATGAATTGGAGTAAAGATTAGGATCTTCATATTTCAGGGGACTGCAGAATGATAAGATTTCTTTTAATCTTCAGCGTTTTTAGGTACGAAATTAACTGGGTTGGGGAGTTCAACATTTGTTTTATTCTTTTTTTTAAGTAGCATCCTCCCCAACATTTTTCATATTTTCTTGAGTTAAGTTTTCAAAAAACGCAACATCCTACCCCCGAGATGGGACCATAGACTGTATAAAAAATGGACGTAGTTAACATGATGTCACTAATTGGTTTGTGGTCATTTTGCAGCTTCCAGTTTGGCGTTTTGGCTCTCGCCATGTTGGTTTTGTGAAACCAGGCGTGACCAGATTTGGACGAGAGGTTGGTTACTAGCAACACCTTGCTAACAGCCTGTCACTCAAGCAGCCCCACCTTTAAATATGCGTAAATTTGGGCCCCAGTAAAAGTAAATATATAAAAGTTCACCCCTGTACAGTTGTCATGAATGTTTAAATTAGCTACAGAGACCAAAACCGTTTTTTTTGTGCCGGGCTTTATTAACATTAATTTCTGCTGTAAACTTGGTCATTTTAACATCAGGGTTTATGGAGATAGACTTGGAGCCAGACTCAAGTGGCCATTCGATGAACTGCAGTTTTTGGCACTAATGCATGGGCTTCATTTCTCAGCCCCAAAGGTTGCCACATGACCAAGTCTGAACTTATTTGTTGAACAAAGTTGTTGCATTTCTATAATTTTTGACCTGCGTGTTTTGCATACTACAATTTCTTTTTTGTTGACCACCACATGGTATTTTTCTAGCTAAACTAAATTATCTCTGGTATCAGTTTTTTCACCTGGTGCTAAATGATTTTGCGTTAGTTCTTCATGTTTCTCTCCTGCAACGTGGTTGGATGCTGTCAGATTGGTTCAAACAAAAGCGATGTGAGGAATTAAGTGTCTACCTGTGGAAATGAACAGCATTAATGTTGGTTTGGAACCGGAAATGAATTGATTTGTGGCACATGCTTTAAACAGCATAATTTCAATTTTTAAGCTTAGGCTGAGGTATTAAGTATTTTCAAGTCAAAAGGGTCAAGCCCAAGTAAAGTCACAAGTCATTGATGTTAAAGTGGAAGTACAGTTGCAAGTCCTTTTGTTATTTTGTCAAGCCAAATTTAAAGTTGTGAGTGGAGTCTGACTCAAGTACAAGTCATGTTGACTCTAGTTCACATCTCTGTCCTCTCTACAATATTCCAGTGATTAAATCTACAAGAAAGAAAATATGTGTCTGTTGCACAAAATTGTGCTTATTTTTTTCTGATTCTTCTTAGATTTTTGCTTTTGCCCATTTAACAGGTCACAGGTCAAAATAGTTTGGTACCACTGCATTATTCCACAGTCAAATCCTTCACTTCAGGTTTCAAAAAGCGCTGAAACCATATTAGCATGACTCAGAGCTAAATAACAGCTTCTCTCTCTGTATTCCTGTCGGTTTCTGCAGTGGCATTTGGCACTTGCTTCTCATCTTCTGCACACTGCTGCCCATTGAGCCCCCTCAGGGGACGACAAGCTGCTGACACTGACACCCCTCCTCCATAAAAACCCCACGACCCAGAGAGATGTGCCAATGTTGGCATCATTTTGCTAAATGTCACCACAATGTATTTTGGATTTGGGTTGCTGTGGTCGGCTGGCACGGGACCCAGTGTCATTGATAGACTCACCTCAGCTGTGGTTTGGCAACATCTCGTCGCCCTGCTCTCCTACTTGCTCTTTCTTTATTGCTCAGGTCAGCAAGACAGCGATGAATCAGTCCATTTACAGGCAGCTGAGACGGGAGGTGAGGTGATATAGAGCAGGCTCCATATTCATGTTGCCAGGTCGTACTTTTCTCTCCCGATCCCTAACACTATCTCCATCAGCTGTGGGTTAGAGGGGATTGGTTATATGCAATTATTTCTTTTGACTTCGCAAACTTACTTAGTGGCGTGCTGACAGTGCAACAGAAGCTCTTTGTTCAGCCAAACTGTTGGGACAAGACGGGGCGTACAGACCATCATTCAGCACTGCAAAGCATCCTGCAGAAACAGACCCTGTCACAGCAGGCTGGGGTGTTGTTGAGAACTATTATTTGATAAGGACACAGTAAGTTTATCTCTTATAGCTTTATAATGTATGCCCTCGAGTCAGAGCCAGCAAAAGGTGAATAACTATTTTATATCACCAGCTCTTAAAGGAATAGTTCAAGTTGTTTGTTTTCTTGGGGACAGCTAGATGACAAGATTGACAACATTTTATGTTTGCATGCTTAAAGAAAAACAGCTAGCCTGAGTTTATCTCAAAGAGAAATCCAACTACCGACACATTAAAGCTTTTTAGCTAGTGGCCTCAACATCAACAGTCTGAGCCTGTCAGTGCCAAAAACAAGAACTTTTAGTGGGTGTACACTGATTGTGCAAACATGCCCAGAGTGGTAACATTGCAGCCCATTTTACGGCCACTCTCTCACAATATTGGACCAATTTCATAAGTTGTTGCCGTACTGCAAGTCACATAGACGCAAAAACATGAGAAAATAGGGTCCACATTGAAAAATACCAGTTTCCCTTTAAATTTACAGTCAGCGCATCCCAACATTGAAGCCATTCACTCAATTTCTCATCCTATATTTTATTGGCCTCCCCAATCTGCTCCTCCCACCATCACCACTAAAAGCACAATGGTTCCTTCTTTCTTGTGTGTGTTATCTCTCATCCCACAAACTGCCACTTCCTGACTAATGGAGGCTGCACACAGAATTACACTCTGTTTCTGTAGGGATGAAATGACCTTAAAATGTACATCCAGAGGTCGTTGGTCAGTCTGGTGACAGAAACTGAGCCAAAATCAGAGCAGGAGGCTGGCTACAGTTCATACGCCCCACTCCCCATGACACATGCATGTTAAAAATGGCAGCTGGTCATTACTGTGTTGGTCAAGCTGTTGCATACCATTCCCATGTAAACTGAGAACCAGACTGTTGAGCTTCCACCACAACTTTAGCTGAAATGTCACTCAAAACTGCCCCAGTACACCGCATATCAAAACAGCGACATGGAACTCAAGATAGCAGTAATTTTTTAAACATAAGTCTGTCCCACTACATAAATTTTTCTCTCGCCAACCACATAAATCTGTTGAACCTTTCCAAAACTCACTCATACTGCATTTACTAATATTGTAAAACTCATTCATAGACAATAACAGGTGGTGCACAGGCTGTTGTAGTAGATGTTGCTGCATTAATATGGCAACAATTGAAGCTTTAGTACTATCATTTTCCATTCAAACTAAAATACTTAAAGGAATACTCCACTCCCCTAAATGCACATTTGTGTATCAGTTACTCACCCTGTGTTACATTGAATACCTGTAGAAAACATTTAGTTTTCATGCCTCCATAGTGATTGAAGAATCCACAAACAAAGAAAATTCTTGATGATTGGAAGTCATGGGGTCCAGCTTGTTTCTACTGTTCCAAGTGGCCCAAAAATTGTTAATGTAGGTTACATGAAAACCAACAAACAAATACACAAAAGGCAACACACTCATGAATTTAAAATAAACAAAGATGTTGTCAATCCCATCTGTAGTCGGTTTGTCGGATGATAACGCACAGTAAATGAACCCTTGCATTGAAGCTACAACCAATTTTGTTCCCTATTTTGGGCCACAGTCTATAGCGACTGGATTTTCAAATGGCCAGGATAGACTCGTTTAGGATAGACTATAGACTTATTTTCATTAAGTCCTACTGGAGGTCGTAGCCTTACAAGGGCTTTTAGTGTCCTCCATGATCACTAAATACTGAGAAGAGCTACACAGACTTTGCATAACCTCATTACCTCACATGACTCCACCTATGAATGTGCTTTATTAAATCAAGAGGACATTCTGAACCTGAACAAAGTTGTATTAATTTGGAAAAACAAGAAAAAGCCTCAATTATGAGTCTCAATTACAGTAAACAATGTGTCAGTCTACAATCATAATGCCAAAAGTAAAAGCTTCACCAAGTACTTTCAGCTCAGCGGGCTGCACTTATAATAGCTGCTGCTACACGTTGAGATTGATAATTGAAGTTAGTGAGAGGGCAGTTATTTAAAGGCGTCTCTAGCCATCCGGAGATGTGGTAAGCTGTTGAATCACAGTGAGTCAGAGGGTTTGAGCAACAAAACTGAAGTCTTTCCAATCACACAAACATGGCTGGGTCTTTCTTTGAATGCAGTGCGTGAGTCATGTTGAGAGAATTCCTCATCTAAACAGCAGGCTGACATACTAGACTGTGTGTGTGTGTGTGTGTGTGTGTGTGTGTGTGTGTGTGTGTGTGTGTGTGTGTGTACATATGTGGGAGTAATCAGCTTACTTTCTCCTCTACTGGATGGAAAAGGTGAAACGAACATCCAACAACCTACGGACAACAACCACATGTGTATTTACATATCAAAGTAAACACTGCAGAGATGATCGACATATTTTTCGATATTTTTAGTGCCGGTGGAAGTGGTTGCGCTGTTGTATTATTTTCTATTATTTTCTTGACAGTGACACTGTCAAGAAAACATAACACAATTTTCCTCTTCCAAAAGAAAACTGAAACTCATAAAGAATACAAGACATTCTTTTTAAATTCAGCACACAAAGACTTTCTCGGTCAGATATGACCAGTAGCTTCATGGTGACTATTGTGTCATGTGTCAAACTTTGAGATTATGTGTAACTGACATTACTGAATCATTTAACTGACTTTGTAACTCTTCTTCACTTGCCATTTGGGTATTCCACAGACAAGTAGTTACATCCGAGGTTGAAAAACGAAGCCAGCGTGGAAGTGCGTAAAACTGTAGTTCCTCAAAAGGCCACTTGAGGCTGGCTCCAGGGGCGAGTTGCTACCCACATAGCCCCATGTTAAAATATATATATATATAAACAAAAGACAGTTTTTTTCAGAATTCATGACAACTGTGCAGGAGTGAATTTATATATTACTCATCTATTTTCATTTTATTAAAGCTTTAAAGTTATCCATAATTAAAGGTGGGGCCGCTTTGACTGACAGGCTGTCTGTGACGTCACAGTGGTTTTATTACAAAAGTAAAACAAGAAGTATGCTAAAAGTTGAAATATTTAAACAAGCAATAACTTATTTTTTGGCCACTTTTGGGCAGCAGATACAAGCTGTAAACACACACTGACATATTATCTCCTTTTAAGTTGATTATGCAGAACATGTTAGCAAACTATTTACACATTTAGCATTTATGGAGCAACATAGGCTTTTTTTCACAGAGGACATGTTTACATCTCACAGTAGGAAAAGCACAGGTGTAAATATGAAATAATGATGGCTTAATTCATATAGCTGCTTCAGTTTCAGGGCCCTGGTGTTGTGTTTGTTTGCTCATTTTTAAACTCACTCAGACCCTTGAATAGAACTGAACAATAATTAGTATCATTCGTAACACCTGTGCTTTTCCTACAGACCAGAGTTTCTGCTGTTAAAAAGGTCTATTATAGTTCATTTGGAGTCATGTTTTGGTCCACATGGTGAATGTTAGTCCAATATTCACTCTCTTTTAGCTCAGTTTTTATTCTCTACCAACTCCTGAAGGCAATATTTTTGGCTTTCTAGGTATTGAATGTCACTGGCCTTCTCTGGGCTATACCAGTTATAAAAGTGCTGACAACTAGACACACTAGACATACACAATATGTATGCATAATATGTGTCAAATACAAATATAAAATGTTTGCGACCAAACAATGATCAAGATATTCAGCCCTTTAACTTTTTCAGAAATATGACAGGGCAACTTCTGTGGAATATGAGACAAACTGAGACAAGCAGGGATGAAATTTGGCTGAATTTTCTGCATGCAGACTGATTGAGATATTATGAACAGGGGACAGCTGGTGCAAGTTTGGTGTGCAGAAGAATAGAATAGATTAGAGCTGGCCCATGTTTCCCTGCCTCTCCTGCTCTGCCTGCCCTATGAATCACCCCTCATCATCTCACCCTAATGAAGCACAGGATGCAACCCCCAGCTAATCAACTAATCTATAGCACCCACAGCTGGGTGCACTTGCAGCAGAGCGTTATTTCAGCAGAGTAAACATTGCGTCAAGGTCTCCTGTAACGTTTGGTGAAACACACTTTGAGTCGTGATATCTTGTTGAGATATTGTGCTTTCTTTCTTTTCCGTGTCACTTTTAAAGTAAAAGACATAATTTTTCAAGTGTAACTCAAAACAATGGTCAGGTGCCCATTTGAACACTGAGACGGGTTTTGCTTGCTGTAATCTTGCCTCCTGTACATGCTGTCCCCGAAATATCCCTTTCGTATGCACTTTTAATGTAACTGATAAGGGACATAACCCAAAGTCATAATTTTGTGCAAAAATGTATTTATCTGAAGATAATATGAGACATCAACAGTCTGAAGTAGACATGTCAAATGGGTACCAAAATTCCAGCCTTGTTAGTACAAATTTCCCACATTATATCAGTATAATTTTCCAGATGAAATGGTCAAAGGCCAAGTGCACCCAAAAGACTCCAAATTTTAAGCTTTTAAGTGTTCTTTTTTCAGCTACAAGCAAATCAAAGGCCAACATAGATCCATATCCTACATATTTGTGATATTGTCTTCATTTATACAGGGACAGCAATGTATTATACTGTAGACTTGATCACAGACACGCACGCATAGAGTAGCAAACTAATGTCACCATGATCACACTCATACTCATGTACTGTAGATCACCACCAATCCCCCCACCCCTCTCTCTCTCTCTCTTTCTCTCTCTCTCTCTCTCTCTCCCAGTCTCATGAAGTCATTGCCGAGCAGCCACTCAGTGCCGGGCTGAAGCTGAAGGAGCGCTGTGGGCTCCACACTTCAGGATCTCTGGAGCCACGGAGGACTCCTCAGCCAGCTGCACAGTCCGTTCAGGTTCACAGCCGCAGCAGTCCCTGTTCAGCCCGCCCGCATGGACATACCACCAACCCCGACAGCATGCACATCTAACAGCTCCAACAACACCGTCTTTTGTCTCGCCTGAGGGGGAAAAAAGTCTGCAAGATCACTTTCCTTGCTCCGCTGAGGTGGACCGAGCGTCAAAGGATTTTCCCCCCTCTTCTTCCTTTTTCACCAAGCTCGTTTCACTCTTTCCCCCCCGTCCATCTCTCGCATTGTTTGACTTTTTTTTTGTCCTTGGAAAAAAAAGGCTGTTTCCACGAGTCTACCTGCTCGCCCAGCACCCATGAATTCGGACAAAAATGTGTACCTCGGCAGAGACAAAGGCATCATGCGGAAGAGAGCGTTGCTCCTTCGGAAGGGTTGCAGCTTCGAGATTACCAGGTAGGTCCTGTCTCTTTTATTTTATTAAGGGGGGCGATTTAGTGTGGGACAAGAGGATGACCAAAACGGCTCGTCTAGCCTAACCATCAGAAACTGCAATCTCCTACAAAGAAGTGGCACTTTATGTAAGGCTGCACAATGAGTGTTCTTTCACCTTGTGGATTTGGGGATTTAACCAGGATCTGCTGTGTTTGCGCATAGATAAGGAGCCAAAAAACATAATGTAAATCTTAAGAGAGTGTAGCCCTAACATAGTCGCCTCTGATCGCCATCAAAAATTTCCAAAAATCACATCCTAATGTGTTGTGTTCACCTCGTCATTTTTCATTTCATCGCCGTGCGCTCAGATTTCTCATCGGACCGTGCCTGGAAGCGTTACGCACGGACACATTTCGTCTGCACCTGACTCTGCAATGTTGACAAAGAGAGCTCAGTGGCAGGACGCCGCCGATCGTCATTTTATTGCTAAAACGTGCTTTTGATTGGGCAGCCCTGTACCGGTGGCCCGGCGCTGTCCAATCGCGCCACAGACTGCTGAGAATATGCAGGTTTTAATTAGATGTGATAGGGGTTCAGATCACCTGCTGTCGCCTCATGCCGCACAGCTGCACACCTGTGAGTGCACACACATCCTGAAGCGACAAACATGAAGGCAGGGAGTGTCCATAGCACACAGCATATATAATGTGCAGCTGATGGGACCTGGTTTTTGGCAAACCTCCTGGACTTGTCAGAGAGGTGTTGTAGTTCCAACAGGATGCCACTGTCTGTGTGTCCCCTGAGCTGTTTGGATAGTGTAACCCGCCCCTGTTCCATGTGCAGCTCTCTTTCCTCAGTCATTTGTCAGTGTGTGGACAGTGTGGTTTGGACCAGAGAAGAGCTGTTATTATTTAAAGGTCTTCACTTTTACTGTTGTCACACCAGTTCCTTCCACTTTGCATGAGCTCTCACTGTCATCAAGACTTGCTGGGGATTGTTTCTCAAGAACTCCTGATATCAAGTGTGTTAGAGCATTATCACCATGGGCGGAATATGACACAGTGGGCCCCTGGGAACAGATGTACAAAGGGCCTAACCATTTCTCCTGCATAGGAGCAAGACACAGACTTTGTGATAGTTTTGCATCTCTGCACAGTCATTATGCATCTTTTTTGTGGTTTTGTGTCTCTTAGTGGTCATTTTGTGTCTTTTTTATTTTGTGTCCCTCTGTAGTCATTTTGTGTTTCCTTTACTGGGGGCCGGCAGATTTCTGAGCTACTTGCCTACACCTGCCTAACTGGGCAGGTGAAGAAAAACTAACATTAAACCCTGGTTTGGGTCTCTTTTAGGTAATTTTTTGTGTCCCTTTTGGGTAATTTCATACATTTTTGAGCTATTTTGTGTTGCTTTGTGGTTGCTGTGCCAATTTTTGTAGTTATTTTGTGTCTCATTGTAGTTCCTTCATAGTTCTTTGTAGTCATTTTAAGTCTCTTCCTGGTCAGTATGTGTTAATTTGAGTAACATCTTGCAAGTGAAGGCCAGGGGGGCCTCTGACACTTTGGGTCCCTGGACCTGTGCCCAGTAAGCCCGTTCAATAATCTACTCAAGATAATCATGAAGCATAACAGCACAAAATGTTATGCGTTTCACAATATTTAATAAGATTGTGGTGCTTCCCTTTAGACTACAGCAAAAAAATATTTTTATTTTCTATTAAAAACTGGCAATTATTTTCCCAATTAACCATTTGGTCAAACATATAGTAAACTTTACACACTTAAAAGTCCAATGTGTGGGATTTGGTGGCATCTAGTAGTGATGTTGCAGTACAGAAAATTCTCCCATATGCCACTACTGTGGGCGACATGAAAAACACAAATGGCACTTTTTAGAGCCAGCGTTTGGTTTGTCTGTTCTGGACAAACTGTAAAAACAACACAGCGGACTCTGTGGAAGAGGAACCAGTCTATATGTAGATATAAACGGCTCATTCTAAAATCACAAAAAACACAGGGGTTCGTATTTTCAGGTGATTACACACTAAACACAGCCATGAATACACAATTTCGACCATTAGATGCCCCTAAATCCCACACACTGGACCTTTAATAATATATGTGTACTTTAAATGTGGCATGCACATCATTTTGGACAAGTTTGTGCCAGTTATAAGGTTAAACTGTAGCTTGGGGATATTCTGTACTGACCCAAACAGGGTCAATTATGACCCAGTGATTGTTGGTGTAAATGAAAAAAATGGCCAAACCGATATATAAGAGCACACCAGCAAAAAGTCTTGTTTTGCCTGACCTGCAGTCCATATCCTAAAAAATATTCTAGTTACTATCATGTAAGAGTGGGAAAAGCGTGAAATTCTTATATTTTATAACATGAAACCATTAAAATGTTTGGCATGAAAAAATCGTTTTTGATGAATTTCCCTGACATTGAATGAGCGACTGATCGTTGCGGCTTTAGTTTTCATTATCTTGAATACATTGTCTGTAGATTATTGTTCTGATCACATCACCTCCCCTACTTCCACCTCCTCCCTCATTTCCTGCTATTTCAGACAATCTGCGGAGGTGTCCATGAAGCGCGCATTTACTCATGAATCTCGCTTCGTGGCCCTTACAGCTGATTACTTTGTCTCAGAATGTGTGATGGGTAGACTTGTTGTGTTGGAGATGTCTCTCCATCCAGGCTGCCAGGTCCCACTCTCCAAATAGAGGCATGTACTGTATTGAGGGTGCATGTGGGGGCGAGATTTGGCCAGCTTTGTGCCAAGCACTTACTTTCAAATTACACATCTCTTCTAATTAGCTTGATTTATCCTGTGCAGCGAAGGAGCTTGTTCCCTCTCTGTGTTTTGTGGAGCTGGAGTCACAGAGTAAGGCTTCCTGGCAGACTGTCTCTCAGACACTAGCAGTTTAACAGACAATCAATCAGAGCCGAGCCTGAAGTGCTACTGCATGGGGAAATAGATTCTCCGCTATACTGGGGGGATATGAAAGACACTCAAGTAGAGGACTGCTGCTGCTGCTGCTGAGAAGAAGGCTGTGTATGATTCGTTGTTCTTCAGATATGCATGCACCAAATGGACCCAACACATTTAGACAGTGCACACTGTATGTTAGGAGCATGCTCTCACATGCATAATGTGCTCACACATATACACACACTGGCCAAAGTGTTTCCATATGTTTGCCTGTGGAAGTATGTCATGAGGTAGTTTTATCTTGACATTGATCTGCCCTCTTTTTCTCCTCCAGGCTACAGACTCAGGCACAGTGTGAGACAGTGATATAAGTACTAAGATGGTTTACTTAAGTGAAAGTACTAAACAACAATGTGAAAATATTCCATTACAGTCCTACATTTAAAATGCAGAGTATTATTAGCAAAATGTACTTAAAGTATCATTACTAATATACTCATTTTGCAGAAAAATTACCCCTATGAGTGATAAATATACAGCATTTTACTGTTGGAGGTGGTCGCGGTGGAGCTGCTTCAGAATACTTCATACAATATTGGTAGCTTGTGAAATTGTTCCCAATTGAGGGGTCAGGCCCCGTCTAAAGAGTCACAAGAAAAATCTGAGATGATTAATAGGAGAGAAAAGAAGAAAAAGTCTCTACTACAAAAACTTTAATAATTTTTCACTCTTTGCTCCAATCTTTGCTTTTGTGTGAAATATTGGATGATTTGACCTGTTCAGGCCTCAATTATTTAATGAAACTGCTTGAGAGGGGGGTTATCTGACCCACATTCACCCCTTCTTTTGTCACCTCAAGCCAAGTGAGATAGCACAGATTAATCCCTGGTCATGACAATTCTGTTACGACCTGGGTCACAACCTGGGAGTGATGTATACCAATTATCTCACATGCTGGAAATAGGTGAGGGGTGTGCACATACTACTTAGAACTGCTGTTTTGTACTTGAATTCCTCATTGTATAGTACATCACAATGATAAACACAGTTAAATGGTTTGGCATTTAATGTTATGATTACTTCAAGTGCACTACTTTTTCAGTTTCAGCGCCTTTCATTTGTTAGTGACATGTCTCTTTTTACGGCCTCTGTCTTGTTCAGCATCCTCACTATGTTCACCAACACTACATTGACCCCCTCCGTCCCAGTCATCACAGACGGCCAGCAGCTCCTGCACCTTGAAGTTCTACTACATCTCTATGTTGTCCTAATCGTAGCTGTAGCTGAAAACATTCCTGCTGCCATCACACTTTTGATTTTTGGGCTGCGGCAACCAGTGATACTTGCATCATGACTGCAACCAGTGACATAATTTGTCCTACCCTGGTCCCACCCAGTGTCATCCTGATTTGATATTATATCGATTCTTTGCACAGCGATATAATATTTGCCGGAATGAAAAAGTCTGCCACAATAAGACTGGGCAAAGCTTGGGTTAAAGGCCCCACTCATTATTATAATGATGCCATAGGCGGCCTTTTTGTGGCTTTTGTGGCAGGGTCTCCCACATATTCATTTATTTGTGTCAGCCAGCCACAATCAATACATCTGCAGCCGCATATTGATTTCATATTTTTGGAGCGGGACCATTTATTAAAAAGAACTCTACAAGAGTTTTGCCCACACTGCGGTCATCTTCCTGCAAAACCATCAGAATTTCAAGAGGGGACAATCTGCAAACCCAACCCTCCCCAGCTCCCTGTCATCAGCTACCAGCACACATAGATTGTAATTCTGTGGGAAACTCTGAAATAACCAAACTTTGACTTCTAGTATTGCACAGGACACAAACACAGATCTCCTGGTTTAAAGTCCTTTCCTTGATGTATTGTTATACCCCTATTAGCAATCGTAGTGGTGTGCCATTCACACCCTTGTCCGACCCACTTTTTGACCTGGGTCAGGGACTAACTAGGTCAATGCGGTTAATCTAAAAAACAAAAAATCAGTGCTGATTCAAGTCTGGTTAAGCCACCAAAAGGGGTACAGGGGCTATTTGGTAGAACAGATAACAACTAAAAGACATCTGAAACTTCCCAGTTGCAGAAAGGATGGGAAACTCTGATTTAATCTTCAACAGTGTGCTGTATTCTATAATCTTATTTTTATGTAGGTAAAGTCATAATATGAAAAGTAACTACAGCTGTCAAACGAATGTAGTGGAGTGAAAATTACAATATTTCCCTCTTAAGTGTAGCAGAGTCGAAGTAATAGTACCATAAAATGGAAAGTACAAGCATGCCAAAATTGTGCTTGAGTACAGTCCTTGAGTAAATGTACTTTGCTTCTTTCCACCAATTGGTATGAGAGACATTTTGCAGTACAATGAATCCAAATACAAGATTATGTTAGCAAGAAGTTAATAGTGTTTAATTCTGATGATCTGTGCTAATCTCCCCACGTTAATCTGCTTTGGGATAAACAGATCACATCATATTATTATTTCTGACTGTGTTTTGGACACTGCCTGATAGTGACTAAGCCTTATCTAACAAAGTCAGCGGACTGCCAGCTGGCAGATCTTCTCACTGACAGCAGGTAGCTGCAGAGTGCGGCTGAAAGCAGAGAAGTTGAATGGACTACTGGAACCAATTGTCCGGTCATTTTCCTCTGCTAGGCCGGTTGCGGGTGGTTGATAGTTACTGGTGGTTGAATCTGTATGTAAACAGTTGTATGTGTGTGTGTGTGTGTGTGTGTGTGTGTGTGTGTGTGTGTGTGTGTGTGTGTATGTGTGTGTGTGTGTGTGTGTGTGTGTGTGTGTGTGTGTGTGTGTCTACATTTTTATGGGCTTAAAAGGGAAATCCACCAATTTTACACATGCAAGTCTGTTTACAGGTCATGTGGAGTACTGCTGCATATGTGAAAAAAAGTTGCGTTAAGCCTGTTGAGGCTTCAAAGGAGCTGCGTGAAATCTGATAAACAGCCTCAAGTGATGTCACATAAGTCAGTGCTGGCTGGGGTGGAACACTTAAAATGTGGAAATAAAAAAAATGGAATTGGAAAGAAGTGTCACTTACCTGACCTCTGTAGCCCGCTGCTCATCTCTGCTTGAGGTGAGCGGCTCAGGGCTACATTAGCTGCTACTAGCATCACACACCTGAAACTTTCAAATTGCATTGTGGATTATAAAAGGGCCAAGATTTGACAAAAAAAGATGGATGCATGAACTAAAAATACAATTTCCCCAACAATTAGAGTGTCTGTGTGGATGTAGCTGACCCTAAACTGTATAATAAGGTTTTCGTGGGTCTGTGAATGCAGCGTAGGTGGAGTGCTTCATGAGTCCTTTTACCTCAGCAGCAGTTTGTCACTTGTTGGTTAGGCAATTGATCTGTTGCTCCTTCCAGAGTTGATCAAATCAATTGATTAGAGGAACATCTGCTGCCAGTGAATGCAAACTTTTAAACCCAGCAGAGCGACTGATTAATTTATACTTTCAGTTCGCCTGATGTTCTGCTGCTCCACTTGTGTTCAGAGTAAACACCCCAAGAGTGTAGTGAAATGAAAAATTGAACATATATTTTTTCTAACAGCACTCCCAATGAACAGCCCAGTTCCAAAAATAGAAAGTGTATTTGTGGTGGTAGATATTTTAATCGTGGCAGGTCGCCATATAAAATTGAAACCGTGGGAAACCCTAATCATGGTTCAGTTGCATCTTTTTTGGAGTCTGAAAATGTTACAGAAGAGCTAAATCAGTAAAGTCCTCTTTTAAGAACTCCAGCTTCTTATGCCAGTGCATAAAACAAGCACACACAACTTTGGGCAAGTTCTTTGCCCTTGAGTCTTGAGTTCGACAGGAGAGTCTGGATGTCCTCCAGGAACAACAAATCCAAACCCATTTAGTGTCTTTTTCCATTAATTTTCTTAACAATTGCAGCATATCAACTCCGCCTGTCAGTGAACTCTCTGCTCTGGGCTCTCTCAAACCTCTTCCAGACAACCTCAACTAATTGTGTGTGAATGAGATTAGGCTGCACAGTGACAATTGAAGGAGCCAGAAAATCACTAGCTGACCACATACTGGAGGGACAAACACGAGAGACGTCTAGGAGCCAGTGCCAAAAAGACAAAGGCAAATTATTTGTACAGGGTAAACCTAGCCCTAACCCTAAACTAACTAAGAACCTGTAAAAATCACTGAGATTTGATCAGATTAGGCCAGAAAACAAAAATCAGAAAAGGTCAGAACAGTGCTTTTTAATGAGTTTAATGGCAACATCAGCAAATTCTGATGCGGTGGAAACTAACCTCATTGTGTGGAGTCTTTGGGCTTGCTTGTCAATCCATAACAGAACATTTGTAGTTCATTTAAGGAAAGGCATGCGCTGGCAAGGAGCAGAGAGGCCCATTCATCATCGAGCTAATGCAGGGCAATGTGTGAGCAGAACATGTTACTGTGGTTTAATTTTGTAACGCAGACCTAACAAATATGTCGAGATAAGGAGCTCCTTCACAATGTGAGGAAGGCGAGATTAGGTTTGACAGCGTGGATTATTCGGCTTTGAAATGTGTGCTGTTCATTAATCAATCCGGCCCCTCCTTGCTTTTACCGTCCGTGCACGCCTCCATGAACAAAAAGCTTCTCATAATTTCGCCCTGCCTTTGCCGCTACATTAACGGAGCAAAAATAGATCCTGCAGCCGCCGAAACTCTTGACAGACTCTTTCAGTTACCCGTCCTCACTCCCTGATCTCACCTCAGAGGTTTATTTGCTTTGAAATGCTATCAGTGTCTTCATTAACCTCTCGCTGCCAAACCCTCTGCTGAAGTTGCCAGGGGTTTTTGCTGGAGCCTGCCTTGCTTTTCAGATTGGCACAAGACTGAAGCCAGATGTAGCTGAAGTGTTGCGTTCAGGTGCTTTGTGAATGATGGAGTTTTCACAATATGTGCCTTTAAAGACAGAGAAAAAAAAGAGAAGGAAATATGTATTAGGGTTTGTCCTCTTGTGGTTTCCTGGTGGAGCTTTTACAGTAGGCTTCAAAGCAGCATGTGAATGAGGAACATGTGTTTTGAATGTCAGACATGTTTTCTATGGTTTTTAGATGTGAGCATGCACTAACATGGACAAGACCTTACTGATGTGCTGGCTAACAGACAGAAGGAGAGTGGTTGTGGTCTGCTGGGCTGCTGGGGGCTCCCTCAGCGTGACAGTCTGTCATGAAGGAACCAGCAGGGAGCTGAACTGATGGACTTACTGACATTTTTGCTGACTTGAGGCACTCCTCTGCTTAGTAAACTCATTTAGCTCTCACACATGTTAGCAGATCACAGACAGATCTTTACACTTGTAGTTGGATGTATGTTTGCATTAGACGAGAGAATGAAGAAACATGTTAATTAATTTCTCAATTAATTGTTTGGTTGACAAGTCCTACACATTAAATAGCAAAACATGTTGTATATGACACGGAAATGTTTGCTGATGCAAACGGCAGGTCAGCATAATTTGTCAATACCTTCTAAAACCATTCAAAGTCGTTGCATCTAACAAATGCAATGGTCAATGCTTTGTTAGATGTAGATTCAACCCCTGAAGTTTAGGGAAACATTGTGGTTTTAGTGGAGGCTTAGGGGATTTTTGTTTTCACGGTTTAAAGAAACTCATATTAACTGACAGTTGGAAACAAAAAACAAACAGCGGTCTACTGTGTAGTACGCTGCATTCATGTGATGTTTGTTATGTTCATGTGCTTTGAGGTTGGAAATTTTAACAACATGAAAGCTACAAAGAAAATGGGTTGCACTTTAATGCTAAGAGCATTTAAACAAGAGGTTGGTAGCTATTTCCATTTTATTTATATTTTTCTATATTATTTTAGTTTTCTATATTTTATTTTTATATTTAATCTAGGTCACTCTACATTGGACAGCAATTAACATTAATACTATATTACACTTGTGATCAAGAATTGATATTTAATACATGAATCGATAAAAGAAATTTTTCCCATTAACCAAACATTGAGTTTTGCCCGCCATGTTATGCATTCATGACATGAAGTCGGCAAGACGGCTCGTGTTATCAAATAATGTTGTTATCAATGTCATTATACTCACCTGACATGTTTACTGTTTTTAGTAGCGGTCATAGACACCTCCAGATTTTCATTTTTCATTTTCAAACTTGTAGACGCAGCCTTGACTGATGCTGACTCAAGTGACATCACTTAAGGCAGATTTTATTGTATTGAACTTTTTTCCACATACTGTATGCAGCTGCACTCCCCAACACCTGTAAACAGACTTTGAATCGTGTAACCGTTTCAGCTCTTATGAGAGATGTTGCTCCCAGGACTTGTGATGAACGGTTTTGGTGCAATATTGTATCACTTGTCTAATTTCCATAGAAGGTTGTAGCTGGGAAATTAAAAACAGTGTGCAAAGCTGGTTCTGCTCTGCTCGGCCGTACAGTCAGTCCCTCAGTGAGGTCTGATAAACACTGGACTGTAATCACTCCCATATGTGGCTGCATAGCTCAGCACAACCCGGCACAGTTCAGCCATGCGCACAATGCAGCAACACCGGGCTCATTTAGACAGAAAAATAGATTCAAATTACTGGAAGAAAAAAAAAGAGGGGAAAGAAAAATCCCTCGCTTGATTACAGCTCTATGTAAACTCCTTCTCTTCGACTGAAACATCTGCTTCCATTTAGGGCTTTAAGACACATACCTACACATTAAAATGCACTGTGCACTGCTCCGGGAAAGCTCGGAGGCTGGAAAAACATTTCCCATTATAGTTGGCTGGAAGAAGCCCAGAGTAGAGCGAGTCGTACTCAGAAGAAGAGTATCGGTTGAGATGCAGCCAGCTCGAGCAAAAGCCACAAGCCACTTGCAAAAGAGAGTCATATTCTAGGGAGTTTTTTTCTCAGAGTTGAATAAACTTCCTTTTTTAAAAACCGTGGTCACTGTCAGGGATGACGCAAAGTGAAAGTGAGGGTGTGCTGAAGTATGAAAGATCAAAGGAAGTCTGCACAGTGTGTGCACAGTCTGTGTGTACACTGTGGGCTGCTTCACACCAGCCCACTGCCCCCGTCATAACCCTTAAAGAGCGATCCAGGAGAGACAGAGGAGGAAATGGAGCCCATGAAGGGTTACTGTTGTACATTTTTACCCCTGCGGTTTCTGAGGGAGGCTCGCCAAAACCTCCTCTTGGTTACAGAGTGAGCGATAGAGAGAGGGTGAAAGAATGAAAGAGATGGAAGTGCACATTGAAAAGTACGTGTAGAAACATCCAGAAAGGGTCTATTTTCAGCAGAGGTTGTAAAGATGTGGCTCAAATGAAGTTGTTCAAGAGTGGACATTCTTTGAAAATGGCTTACAGGGAGTTTCCCCAAACTGTAGGCCCCTTTACAGCTGTAATAGTATATGGATTATATTGCATGTTGCGATTTCTTCTGAGCCATTTTTAAATTGTGCATTTACTTTTTGTTATTAAACTCAAAAAACAGTGTGATGTAGAAGATACAGGTGCACATTTCTGTGTAGCGTTGTGAACATTCACAAATAGATGCATCTTCCACTTGTGAGTTACAGGCCTCACTATTGCGCTTTATTGTTTTGATGTGTTTCAGATTGATCAAAAAGGGGCTGAGGTGGATATAATGTCTTTTTTGGAAAGGAACGGCCTGGCAGGAAGCAGAACTATATGTTGCTCAGTGCCAGAAAAAATCAATTTGGCCATTTTACAGCTTTCAGAATTATAGTTAAGCATGCTAACATTTGCTAAGTAGCACTAAACACATATTACAGCCGCGGTTGATGGGAAGGTCAGTAGTTTTGCAGGTATTTGGCCATAAATTACTGAAAAAAATACGATTTTGCCCCAGTGATGGGACAAGATGAACAGTTAAAGATGAACAGATTTTCTACAGTTCACACTCTGAGTCCTGTCAAGGCTTGGCAATGTGGCAATGTTATATTAATACCCTGAGAGTAGATATAGTCTTAGATTTTGGATATTGTATTGTCAGGAGTGTTGTCTTTTACGGGGTTTTAAAGGTTGCATTACAGTAAAGTGATGCAATTTTTCCAGTTTTTTAGAAGTAATCTGAATCTGATTTCTGGATTTGATTGAATTAATTTAAGATGGGGTTAGATCACATAATCTAATAATGATTTTGATCTCGATCAAACTTTCAGTATGTGCTGTTCAAAACCTTTTAGTCTGATTCTTTGATCCAAAAAGTTGGGATCATCCTGATTCCAGCAGACGGATGGATTTACGGTGGATTTCAGCAACAATATGCAATAAAACTTTGAAACTGACCCTTCATATAAACACTTTTTTATTTTTGCTCTTGATTTGTTTAACTGTCACATTGATCAACTAAATAACGTTTACATTATGCTACTTATATTAAGTCAGTAAAATAAAAGAAATCAATACAATGACACAGTCAAAAGTAGTTGACAGTTGCCTCCCCCAAGCTATTTTTATCTATTAAAATAAAAATACACCGTGACCCCATTCTGGATATTCTACCTGTTGTAATTCACAGAGCTAGTCGCCAGACTTGTTTGATTTGTAGTTCCATTTAGAGCTGGTTTTTAAGAGGAAAAGTCTGTATTTAAATCAGAGTGATCCAGTCGGGTTGATATTCCTATTTGCAGGAATATCTGGAATATCTGATTCCAGATATTTCTGATCAGATTACATTTTATGAACAATGGGCCCTGGGGGACTGTGGATGTCAGTGTGTACAAAATGTGTACAAAATTTCATATCAGTCGATATTTCGGGGACCAAAGTGGTGGGCAGACTGACGTTGCCATCCCCTGAGCAGCTGGGCTGATAGCATGGCTGAACAGAGATGAAGCATGTGCGGGATTCTCTGAAGAGGCAGAATTGATGGTTTGCTTAAGTGCATTTTCCCGTTTGTTTCTTGGAGGTGACATTGTGTAGCAAAGGTAGATGTTAACACAATACAGTGATGGAGATGTGTCATTATGTGAAATGATGGCCCTGCTTTAATAATAACAGATGCAGACGTATACTTGTTGTTAACATGGAGTGTGTGTACGTGTGTGTGTGTGTGTGTGTGTGTGTGTGTGTGTGTGTGTGTGTGTGTGTGTGTGTGTGTGTAAGTAAGAGGTGGATTGTGTGTGACTGTTTTATGCATCCTGTCTCACTGTCTCATTTGTGCAGTGCTGGTCTCTCACTGTGAGGATGTTGAGGGTGTTAATTGTAACCTGCCAAGGGTATGCAGATGAAAATTGGCTTAAAGCTTCATTTGGGGCTATGCAATATATCAATGTTATAATGTCTTGATGTGACACTAGATATTGTCTAAGACTCTGGATGACATAACATTGTAAGTGTTTTGAAAGGCTGCACAAAGTGATGCAATTTCCTGAACTTACCAGACTGATGTAACTGTGTAGTTCTAATCATTATATCCATGTTATTTTTAGACTTAATGTGCAAATATTTTGTGAAAGCACGAATAGTCAACTCTACAATACTGTTGCCATATTGTGGGGTTTGATAAAAAATATTATGATATTTGATTTTCTCATTCTTGTCCAGCCCTCATAACATTTATCTTGGATATTTTGCATGATCCCTTCACAAATAAATTCAATAAATGAAGGGCATTTAATGGTTTGAAGTGGCTTAAGGAACCTGATCTAGTAGTTTAGGTGTTTCCCTGCATACAGTGAGGACTGTAAATCAAGTTTTTGTGGGTGTAAAATTGGTTTCACCAGTCTAGAGGCACGCATGCGCGGTCCTTAAAGAATCAAATTTATCTAATTCAAGAATGATTCATATTTGCCATTTGTGATAGTATGAGCAGCTTTTTGTGAAGTGTAGGCTGGTTGGAAGGAACAGGAGAGAAACAAGATAAAGCCATACACATGCAGGGTTGGGGATAAACAGAAAACATGTAATGGCGTCATGTATTTATCGGTGGTATTTACCTGAAGGGATCACTTTTTTTTTTTATTCACGCTTTATTTAGCGCCAAGATTTATGGAGCACATATCAACCAGAAACAGATTTTTTTAAGTGCAACCATGCATGTGTGTGCAGTGCACCTGCCACACATCAATGACAGAGACGCACAGGATATTGTTAGAAAAGTGTGTTTGCCATGGAAATATAAGATTCAGACAAATGAGCTGGGCAAGTAGATTTTGATATGTTACAAAAAATGATCAAAAGAATTTAGAAAATGTTACTTAGTTTAAGTAACCTAATAGAAAACATAAAAATTTAAATTTTAGTACATTTATTTAGTAACTGCTTTAGTAAAGTAACTTCCAGCACTGTATAGATTGTTTTCTTTTGCAAAGGCAGAAAACGTGATCTTTGTCTCATTAACAAAGATCCCAGAAACCTAAGCAGTAAGAAAATAAGGCCTCAGAAATTGATTAAAATTAAATTACTAAATTACAAGTACTGAATAACTTCACAAATAAATTGGTGTCCATATGTATAATTTAGTACACTCTTTTTAATTGTTTAAATGGTTTTATTCGACCTCCTGGGGTGGGTAGGGATACATCAGAAGACCCTAATTTTCCTGAAAGTAAAGTGAAATACTTTTCCCTAAAAAATAAAAAAAAAATCATGAGTAAAGGGTAAATTTTGATTATAAGTGATGAGATGATAAGCAATATTATTAATATTATTTATATAAACTCAAAAGTTTATATAAATAAAACATATACACTGTTTTTCTTTCCTATTTGACTGTGATACAAGTTTTAACCACAAGAGGGCAGACCCTCCCCGGGAATGCAGTGATGTTCTCGTGGTGGAGGCTGCAAAAATATAGTTTAAGACAAAGAATTGATACTTTGGATCTTTGTCTTTTAGTTTGGACTTTTTGATTCTGCTTGAAAATCAAGCTGATGAGCTGCAGAGAAATTCAAAGTGTATGTTTCTACAGTACAGAAATGCCTGGTGCAGTGCATAGGTCAGACATACTGCTCCACTGGGGGGAGTGTTTGCATTAGGGGCAATGACGTTAATGAGAAGAGCAGGTGGACTCAGGTAGCTTCTGCTGTGGGTTTCATGCAGACACAACAAGTTACTTGTTTCTATGTGTTGTCTAACAGCCAACATTTCTGATAATGCTAACACACACAAATGCATCCCTGATTTTTTTCTTTTTTAATTCATGACTACAGAGCAAAAGTGACCAAGACACTGTACAAAAGCGCACACACATATATACACACACACAACACATGAAGCCAAAGGGCGAAGGGCAGAGTGGTGTCCGGAGCTGATGTGATCGTTACAGACAAAAGGTTAATTCATCCGATCACGTTTAATGAGAGTGCCATCATCAATCGCTGCAGCCTGACACGGTGACATTTCACCGAGGCCACATAGTGACCCGCTGGCATTTAGGACGCACTGGAAACAAAGAGGCCAAGCTCTGAATCCAAATCATCTGCACGTGTGTGTTGTGTTTGTGTACATGTGCTTATGTGTGTAATGACCGCCATTAGGGAAGATTACTGACTGCTCACTGGAATTTACATCCAGAGGTTTAAAACTCATAAAACAGTCTGAATCAGCTGCTCATTTTCACCTAAAACAGCAGTGAAAGAAGCGCTCAGATCCTTTATGTAAGTAAAAGTAAAGGGGGACATTTTGGTGGAATTGCTTGCATGTGAAGGGATGGTTTTAATAACAGTAGTAATAATAAATAGATTTATTTATTATCAAGTCAAAAAAAGATCATAAAATAGAATAGAATGCCTTAAAATACCTAATTAAATACACAGCATTAAAAAATTCAAAGTTTTATTCTTTAAGATACAAGTTAATTATATGTAAAGTCTTAATCTAAAAAGTAACTATATCTGTCTTAATAAATACAGCAGAGTAAGGCATAGAAAATGCCCGCTGTAATGTCGTGGAGTCAAATAGCACAAAATAAGAACACTCCAGTAAAACACATTAAAAGTGTACTTAAGTCCAGTTCTTGACTACATGTACCTTCCACCACTGCCAAAAACTCTGCAGTCTGAGTGAAATGCCTCCTGGAACTCACTCGGTTGCATAAAACTATAATCAAATAAAGCCATTTATCGTTACTGCTTCCTCCTCCAAGTTACATATTACCCAGGGACCACAGCTTCATCAGTGAACGGTGACGGGATGACAGGTCTATTGATTTGCATGTTGTATCTGGCTGTGTGTTACAGATAAAAACCCAGCTGTGTTTACGCTTGTAGAAGTGTGTCATGCACTTTGCATTACATTGTTTTTACTCATTTTCATACGTCTCTATTTTAAGAAATGACTCCCATTTGGATCCAGTGTGATTCAGTGTCAGTAGCTGTGTATCTAATCACATTGTGTGCTCTCACACACTCAGTAACAGAGGCTTTGTGTATGCTACGCGTGGGAAAGGTGCCGTGGTCAGACATGGCTTACTCTGTGAGACTGAAGGGGCCGGAGTGGCAGCTGTCCAGAGAGAAGGCGGCGCAGCTCCGAGGGATTAGTACACTATTGAGTCGAGAGCTCCTGATCCGCATCATGCAGCTTCACGGACTTGTGCATGCGAGTGCTTGTGCGCACACACTCGTATTTTGTGTACCTGTGCTTGTACGACCCTTGCTGGAATGGACACATGGATTGAGCCCACGCACCATAATGCTTACACCCACATTTATAAGCCGAGCTTTGAAGTTGCATTTGTCTGGGGAATGCAAAGCCTGGGATAGTCCATCAGTGCTCGGTCCCACACACACACACACACACACACACACACAAAAACACATATAAGAGTTAAAAATTGAGGTGTATAGTTTATATTTAGCTTCCTAATGAATGCTGAAGCCCTCAGTCGATCCAAAGAACAAGTGCTCATGAAAATGAAAAGAACAACTTCCAGCCTGAAAAAATAACAGTTGGGTCATTTTGTTGTAAAAACTGCTAAAAGAGGTCAAACAACAGGAATATTAGTAGAGTTTCTAAAGTAAAGAATTTCATCTTTTTTTTTTCCATATGTCAAAATACTTTTTTGGTCTCCTATTCATTCTGAGGGGTGGCTCAGAGCATTGCTTCCTCTTACAGTCCAGGAGTTAATGTGTAGCCTGTTGCAGCATTAAAGAAACCCTGTGGAGTTTTTATGTGAAACAAACAAAGTTATGTTTACATTGACTGTTTCTCACCAAAACATGCTGTGTGTATCCTCAAAGCCTAATAAATGTGTCCAATGCATTTTCTTCTGGAAACATTTGCAATTCAGATTTTACACGTGGGACACACTGCCTGCGTGAGCAGCGAGTGTGTGTTATGAAACTTCTTCTATTGTTTTTTTTTTTTTTTTCGGCGCCCATGTTAACAGGTTTGAGCAGCATCACTGACTGTGAGCAGCACGGCTTGGGCATGTCTCAGCTGCTGTTCACTTGCTGCAAAACTTGAGTACAGGAACCTGGCCTTATTTTTTTGAACATGGCACATGCGTTTTTAGCAAAAATAGTAAAAATGTTCTTTTAATAATCATATTGACATTATACCATCTCTGCTCATGCAGACAGTGCGTCGCAACTGTAACGTGCCGAATTTCATATTTTTTCCCCTTACTCAGATGAAAAAAATCTCTTTACATAATTTATGAAAATGAATATCCCATTAATATTCTTGTTTGCATACTCTAATTAACATGCCCTTACATGTCCTCAAAATATGGAAAAGTGGAACGGCTGGAGCCACTTGTGTTATTTTCCATCTTTGCATTAATATAAGATTTTTCCAAATAATCCAAACTGGCAGTGACAGACTTATTCAGCTGTGCAAACCCAGCCTTTTTTTGATATTTTTTTTTTTAAACCACCTTCTTGAAAAGCAATAGTTGCAATATTTGTGCATATCCAAAAACCTGGTGATAGCCAGTTGTTTAAATAGACGTGTCTCTCTCCTGACCAGACGTGTTGGCTTTTCTTTAGAGCGTGCATCTCTTGCAAACTGTTAGCAAGTTGGTTTGTGTGCAACGTATCCGTCACAACATCCTGAACTGACTGTAAATAGGCAAGACAAGGTTTGTCGCAAACTGCTGTGAAACCCCAAATTGAGACGCATATTCTGAATGTCCTATACACATGTCCAAATGATGCTCCTAGAACCTGAATAATACCAGCGTATTTTGTGTCATGATCCAAAAATTCTACATTAAGAATATTTCCTAATCGGAACATCTAAACAGCACATGCCACTTCCTATATTGTTATATATATTCAAAATAAAATTGGCTTTAGTGTTAATGTGAGTGTAATTCATGCTTGCTTGTGCTTAGAAGAAGAGTTACATCCTTGCCTCTGCTAGCAAATTGCTACAGCATGCATTTTTCTTTGCACATTACCGCCACCAGTTGTCAGGTAGTTGAATATCTGCAGGTGATACAAAAAAAATACTAAGACTCATTGCTCTATAGCGTTACTATTGGTTGAAAACTCCACAGGGTACCTTGAAATGTTGGAGCAGGTTTTACTATCTTTGATCGACTCTGTTAAGCTTGTTCAGGCTTTTTTGCATTCTCCACAGCAGCTGTCATCTGTTCTCTCAGATCAGTGGAGTTGAAGGGAAACATCAGGAAAAAACAGACTTAAACACATACACCTCTTGTGTTTTGGTGGATTTATGTCTTCTTATTTCCTCCGAGAGAGATCAGTGGATTGTGTTCATCACCTGCAGCAGACTGCTGTCACATTATACTATTTTTTTTTCTCTCATGGTAGCTTTGTTGTTCATTCAGGGGAATACTGAAGCTCCTAGGCTACATTAACAGACTGATCTTTGAACAGGAAGTCTTCCCCGTCTGACTTCCCATGTTACAGACCAACTTCACATGCAACCATTAAAAAACCAGAAGCCCTTATGCAAAAGGCCATGCGGGCAGTGTGTGTCAAAGTGTCACAATGGGAGGGTGTGTGATGAGGCTGTGTTTATGCAACATGCATGAACGGCTTCGTGTGTGTGCGTGTGTGTGTGTGTATGTGTATGTGTGTGCATGTGTGTGTGTGAGATTGGCCTCAGGGCTCTAATTAGAGGCGGGGGTGTTCAGGTAACCCAGGCTGATTGTTTGCAACTCGATCCTGACGTGAGAGAACGAGGAGGGCTTCCTTTTCAGCAGTGTCACTTTTTGAAAAGGATTTCTTTATCTTCAGGCTGTTGCAGATTTCAGCTGCATAACGTGAGCTATTTTAAAGGGAGTGACATTCAGAGGGGGAAAATGCCATGTGTGTCAGTAGCTTTAGGTGTTTTCCTGTGGTGTGGCGTGCCACAGAGGGGGGTTTCTACTGATTAAAAATTGATGAGCAGCTGAGTGCCGTGTAGCCTGAGCCGAGCATTCCTGCACTCTTTCATGTTGTGTGTGTGTGTGTGTGTGTGTGTGTGTGTGTGTGTGTGTGTGTGTGTGTGTGTGTGTGTGTGTGTGTGTGTGTGTGGGTGTGTGTGTGTGTGCAGGCTGATTGTTTGCAACTCGATCCTGACGTGAGAGAAGGAGGAGGGCTTCCTTTTCAGCAGTGTCACTTTTTGAAAAGGATTTCTTTATCTTCAGGCTGTTGCAGATTTCAGCTGCATAACGTGAGCTATTTTAAAGGGAGTGACATTCAGAGGGGAAAAATGCCATGTGTGTCAGTAGCTTTAGGTGTTTTCCTGTGGTGTGGCGTGCCACAGAGGGGGGTTTCTACTGATTAAAAATTGATGAGCAGCTGAGTGCCGTGTAGCCTGAGCCGAGCATTCCTGCACTCTTTCATGTTGTTGTGTGTGTGTGTGTGTGTGTGTGTGTGTGTAGACTGAGCTGGAGACACAGGCTGTGGCTGGGCTATTGTAAAGGTATCAGATTTTCCTAAGCTCACATTTCGCCTGCTGTTCTGTGTTTGTGTGAGCAGAGAATACAAAAATTAAAGTCTGTTTTTGACACTTTTTTGCCACGTTCCTCTTCATTTTGTGTCCTCCCCTTCACAAGTTCAATATTTCTTCTTCTTGTGTGCTCCATCCTTTTATTCCACCTACTGACAAGTGGCGAGTATTTTCCCCCAGCCTGTAGTATAACACTAAATGTGACAAGACTCCAAATGTTGTTTGGGGTCCTGGCAGTTTGATCTCCTCCCTACTCGTCATATTTTGCTGCTTGGGGAAAAGCCCCTGGCGTGACCAAAATGATGTAGGTTGCACCCTTTTGCATTGTATCTTGATGTAGAGGGAGGCAGCAGTAAAGTTTAAGCAACAGCACTTCTTGGTTATGGTTCGGAAAGACTGTAAATATTAATAAAATAACACCTGGCTTTGAGTCGCATTAAGGGTCAGTAAGAGGGTGTCGTGGTTGGGTTTAGACAGCAAAACTGGCTGCTGCTTTATAGATGGTTCTGGTAATCCATGTCCAC
The DNA here is from genome assembly GCF_008729295.1 of Plectropomus leopardus. Taxonomy (NCBI): domain Eukaryota; kingdom Metazoa; phylum Chordata; class Actinopteri; order Perciformes; family Serranidae; genus Plectropomus; species Plectropomus leopardus. Next base: position 7,714,833 of record NC_056482.1, read on the forward strand.
ACATCCAGACTCCAACATGACAACCCCATGGTCACTCTCTCCTTCTCTTGCAAAAGTCCTCTGCTCTGTCAGATCAGCATATAGAAAAGGAAACTCCTTGTTGGATGGCACTGTCCAGGATTTTGCCAAATTTTGGTTAATCAAAGGATATTACAGTGTGGAAATAGTATTGAAGGCGACTCACATAAGGGGTCACGCTTAGCCTTAGGCAACAGGCAGCAGTAAGAAGGGGGTCGGTGGTTCAGTTTAGAGAGCAAGACTAATTACTTATGACTGGTAAAAGATTACAAATGTTGCTAAAAGAAAACCTGGCTTTAAGTGGCACAAACTCCACAACTGATCTTGTTACTGTCGGTCTCGAAGGCCGCTCCCCTTGTCAATGTCCGATGCTGTTGGACACATCCACCTCCTCTTTCGCCGGCCCATTAGCAGACTTTTTAACACTCTTTATACTACATCCATTTTTCTGAGCATCTAACAATGACTCTGATGGGTTTCCAATGAAGTCGATGGAAAGCCCAGTGTGTCTTACACAAATGTTTAACAGTGTCGCTCTCTGTGTCACTATTACTTTGATTGGTTGGACCATATTGTGAGGCTCTGGGAGTGAGACCAGGCTGGTCCTAAAGAGCTCTGGCCTTTTTTAACAGCTTGTATAAAACATACTTACTATCGGATTTCAACATGAAACAGTTATAATTGATATTTTTATAATAATGACTGTATGATTTATAATGTGAAAATAATGTGACATCATGGAAGGAGTGCTCCAACCCACAGCTCGTCCTAAATTAACAGCTTTACAGACAGGATTTAGTTCATTGTTTAACTGTCTGGCTGCAGCTTTACTGTTTTGGTTCAGTGTCACAGTTCTCAGCTTTTCTGATGTAGCAGGTGGCTGTTTTCAGAGAAAAGCTCTAAAAGTCACTGTACACTACCTGCTCATCAGATAGACATCAGATAGACATCAGATAGACTCTGTTAGCGACTAGCTGGTGAACATATTGAAGCATTAAGCAGCTATAGAGACAAATATTTCTCTTAGGAGTAGGCAGAGACTGAGATACATGTACTGAGCAGAACATTTCTTACAGTTTTGGGGTTCCCAAAATAATAAGGAAATCACGACAATGTCTATAAAAGTTATGGCATGCCATTACTCAGTTCCTCCAATAAACTTGGCAGCATAATTAATGCCAGTTGTTAGATCTGTGTGCGCACCTGCTCGTACATGTTAAATAAGCTAAGAGTTCATAAGTGGAAGGCAGAAAAGTGTGCACCGAAGAGGTGAAGAGAGAGACAAGAGAGTGACAGATGACGAGCCAGAGAGAAGAGGAGGGAGGCAACATGAATGAATGAATGAATGACCTCATCGCTGTCAGGACCTGCTGTTGAGGGGGATTATGGGTAGACCCTGGGGAGCACATCCAGTAGGAGCAAATTGATTGGGGAGGATCTGAGAAATGTGAGCAAGTTTTGATATACCTCATCCTTTATATAGTTTTAAGTGTTAATGATTAGCAATTCATTTCTAAATGCTTCAAGTATATGCCATTAATAAGAACAATTTATGTGTTGCCAGGTTGTGAAAAAATCCCTTTGATTGGTTGGACTGTTGTTGGGAACAAAATCAGCATATATATTAACATCTTATTAACATTTACAATGACAGACTTGATGGATTAAAACCTTTTATCAATAACATACTAACATTTGTACCTTTAGATTCATTAGGACATGGGAAATTCATGAGTTTTTAGGAATAAATTACCAACATTTGTAACATTTGTATGGGTCTATTAAAGGAATACTGCACCCCTTAAAAGATCATTTGTATATCATTTCTCGGTGCATGGGACTGTTTATGCAAAGGTATTATAAATATTGTGGTTTTGGCTAGCTTAAAAAAAAAAAAATACAAATAATGGAGGGCGACATAAGGTGCTACAGCCAAGCCAATGAGGTGTGGCAGTCACTCAGTCAGTGAGGTGTTCGTTTATTGGGAACACTGGGCCCGAGGTGCTTCCAATAACAACGTTACCAACACAGAACACAAAGACAAAAATGAGCAGCCAACCCAGAAGCCAGAAAGGTGAGGTGGTCACGATATAGTTTTGCTGTGGTTTAATGTGGCCCTCTATTACTTCAATCCATAGAGAATTTTCTGCATTTTTGGATTCTTCATTCATCATGAGGTCAATCGAGAATACAGTTTTATTAACATGACATGGGGTGAGTAACTAATATATAGATGATAATTGGGGTGTAAAGTATCCCTTTAAAGAGCAATTAAACCCCCCATGTCTGGCTTGAGCACATCCTTCATGGAATGTGAAAAAAGTCTCAAAAATGAGCAGGGCTGGCAGGGGGGGTAAGACACACCTAGTCACCCAAATCGTGCCACCTCTCAATCCACAGCACCTCCCTGCCCCAGCACACACATGAAATAGCCAGTGGGTGAGATGGCGTGGCTACAGGGCGGTGATGGGGCAGAGACAGGGGGCTCGGATGGTGATAAGACTGGGCTCAAGCCACCAGGATCAGCCAATAGCAAAATTCATTTGCAATGGCAGATTTTAACCTTTAAATGGCGGTCACTTTGCCATAGGAGCTGTAGACAATACAATATGTACATTTTTAATACTTTCTTCTCAAATGTCAAGAGTTGGACCTGAATCAATTAACTACACTACTTAATACCCAAATTAATTGCTTTCCAACTGAAAATAGTGGTTTAGGGCTTTAGTTAGTCTTTAAGAAAGGCCTGCCAAAAAGCACTGTTCACAACCTGGCAACCCAAACGCTGCTCCTCTTATTAGTGGCTTTTATTGCTCTAAAAAAGAATAGTAATTTGCTAACTATTAGTAAAGCCATTAGATACAACTTTGACTTTATGAAGACTTTCTAGAAAGTGGTAAGTTTGATTAACTTCAAAATAAAAGCTGATTTACTGTCAATAATTAGACATCGTATGATGCAAAACTGATGAAAGGCTGCATTTCCTGCCTTTTGCTTCGAACTGATCAGACTTGAGAGCAGAAAAAAAAGTAAATTCATGTTTAGATTTGCTTCTTATTTCCTCTCAGTGCTCACACTGAATGATATAATGCGACCCCTGCATCCTGACATCACTTTGCGCTCCAGGATATTGTAACTGTAGAGAAGCTTCACGTAATTGACGGTGATGTAATAGCAACTCAAAGAAGGGAGGGGACAAAACGATAAGAATAATCTGCTCTGAATGGTGCCTTTTGCTCTGCAGAGCCTCCAGCAACAAATTGTGGTGGATTGAAATGCACCATTGATGTGTGTGTGAGAGAGAGAGGGAGAGAGAGAGAGAGGGGGAGAGAGAGAGAGAGAGAGAGAGACAGTAAACACACAGCTCCTATGGCAGAGCCGTTCCGCTTCATCATCATGCTGTGACCAGTTGCGCGCAGAGGAAAGAGTCCCGACCACCAGCCGGGTTTCGATCAGATGTTTGTCGGAGTTTGCGCCGCAGTGATGTCCCTGCGCTCTTAACTGGGGGAGAAACACACGGTTGGAAAAAGAGAGACGCCGGTTTTGCTTGTGTCGCCTTGTCCTGCTGGACTGACATCGCATGGGGACATGAACAGTGTGGATCCAGCCTCTACCAAACTGTTGACTTTCAATCAGCGGTAAAAACCAAAAAAAAAAAAAAAAAAAAATGCTACTCTTACTATGTTTACGCATGCCATCTTTAATCTGTTGAATGCATAGCTCTCTGTCGTCGCTCTGTCATATCCCTGCAGTACTGGCATATATTATTATGCAGCCCCGAGCAGATGAGACAAAGCTGAAGACACCTGCTCCGGTGCGTAAAGTGCGTTATTACGCCCTTGGATCGGCTAATGATGTTTGCAGTAATCGACTCTTTTGGCGGAGTTTGAATACTTGTCTAGTTATATATTAAGTGCGTAATGATTCATAGATTTTTGTCGGTTTACTCTGGGATGGCTGGCAAACTGACCGCCACTGAATCCACAAGTCTCCAGTCTGGAAGTATTGACGCTCCTCAACAGACTCTCTCAGCCACAGCAGCTTTTTAATTGGCTTTGTCGCCAGTTTTTTTTTTAATGAATTACGAACCGAGTCGGTTCATTTGTGCAGATATTCTGTCGCTTATTAATTGATCTGCCCCCCCTTTCACCCCCAGAGAGCAGATATTTCAGCATGAGCACGGAAAATGATGAATTATTCATGACATGCTTTTCGGCACAAGGTAGAGTGGAGGCGCGTGACAGGGACAGAAGAACGTATGCGGCGACTCTGAGGGCTGGCATCTGGTTTAAACTGTGCAGCATAGTTCAGCTGTAGTCCAAGGTTGCTCAGTAGTAGCTTATTTCCTCTTAGACTGATCTGAAATTGCAATGCTGCAACAAAAGAGCGGGGCTGCAGTGACTCTTGGACAGAGAGAGATCATATGGTGAACGTAAAGCTCTTATGGCACAAGGCTGCATATGGCAGAGACGCCTCTTTTCCATGCTGCACCAGTTGTGCAGAGAGGGAGGAGAAAGAAGGCAAAGATGTCCTGAAATTTTCATGAAATGCTCTAAAGACTCATAATAATGCTCTTATGGTATGTTACAGCATGGGTTTGTACTTGACAGTCTTCATCCAGCTCATCCTCACTGTATACTGCTATTTTCTGTACATCACTGCACCAAAATGACTGTATGCTTTATTTTATTGGGAATAATCTTTGGCTGAAAAGAATAGGATGGATTACTATTCATCTGCATTGTTCATACAATGCACCAATCTGTAACTTGAAAAAAGAAAGTACACATCTGGGATTAGATAAACTCAAATTTGATAAGAGTGGTTTAACCCTTTGAAAACCAAATTGGTGTGATTTCTTTTTAAATCAGAGGAAGAAAGCAGAGGAATGAAAGAAGAAATTGCACCATCACTAGCAAAAAAAATGTAAAAAAATAAAAAAAAAAGAAAGAAGAAAAAAGAAAGTTTAAAAAAACAAGAGCAAGGAATTAAAATGACCTTGGAAAATGATAATAATTTTGTAACATAATGTTGAATAAGTAATTATGATAGTTATTGATACAGTTTTTCCCTAGCTATTTTTTTCCCCTTGACATTTTCCCTAGCTTTTTAAACATAATTTTCTAAATCTACGTGTTTCTTGAAATTTGTAAAACAAAATTCTCATCAAGTTGCTTGTTGCCTTTTTACCTGTGTTTTTAAACTCTGAGCAGATGCCTTTTGATTTACAAGTCTTGGATTAGATAAATTCAGATTGGATTCAAATTGGACAAGAGTAAGGTTTTTTTTTTAATTCTTTATTTTTCTGAACAGCATTTTATGGTACAGAACATACATTAATATAGGCAGTTCATTTTCCCTTGCTGTTCAGGGTTTATTAGTCATTAGTCAGTGCGATTAAAAAATAATAAAGTAAAAAAAAAAATAAGAAGAAAAAGAAGAAGAAAATGGTAACATAAAACATAATAAGGTCATCTATCCATGCATTCCACAAAATCTGGTCGTAGAGGTTTTACATATTTCACCCACTTGGTCCAGAGCCCAATGAACATACTCTTCTGAAGGCGAAGAGAGAAACTTATCTTTTCCATAAGATAAATATCAATTAATATATCTATCCACTCCTGTATTGTGGGGCGTTCAGGAAGTAACCAACGCCTTGTGAGCGCTTTTTTGCAGGCAGAGTTTAGGATACCAAACATATATTTTTTAGAGCGCTTTGCCTGAAAATCATCATGTCCTGGATAAGAGTCATTTAATCCCTTAAAACCTGTGCAAATTTACTTGATTTCTTTTTAAAACATGGGAAGAAGGCAGTAAGCAATGAAAGAAGAAATGCGAAAAAAAGTTTAAAAAAAAAAAATAATAATAATAATAACAACAACAAAGAAATGACCTGGGAAAAGTAATTATAAATTTTAATAATTTTTTTAACTTAATGTTAAATATGTCATTATGAATATAGTTTTCCCCTGTTTTTTCTTCTTCTCTCCCTTCACTTTATTTCCCTGGCTTTTAAAAAAAAATTCTAAATCTATGTATTCCTTGCAATTTGTGGAACATTTTTCACCAAGAGTTCAAAGCTTTAAATACTTGTGAAAGCAGCACAAGAAAAGTGATGTTGCTCCAGGTTTCATAGGGTTAAATCCCAAAATTATTGACCAAAGCTCCCATATTAAACCCCATATGGAGGGGAAAAGGCTCTGCACACCAGTTTGAAGCTCACATCTCTGCAGTTATTCCTTAGAACTGCAGCAGTCGACTGACTGATTTATTATTTACATCCTCACATGCATTCGCCAGATGTGGAAGCATGTATGCGAAAGATAAGCTGTTAAATGTTTGATAAAATCCTGAACGTTGGGCTTTTTTATACGTGCCTTTGTCATTCTCAAGAGTCTTGTGTTTGGTGTCGCTTCTGTGCCACTCAGCATCAAGGTCTGTCGGTGTATTTTTTCTCTGACACAATCTCAAAAAGAGCTACTTAATGGAGGAATTTAAGAGTTTAAAGAGTCATATGGTATTTAACATAACTGATAAAAGGATTGGATTTTTTAGAGCAGCACTTGGAGGTTTAACATGCTGGGTGGCAGTGTGATTTATACTTCACATTTCACTGGACTCTATGGAGCCTTTCAGTGGCGACTGTCCATTGTCCTGTGACAGAAACCACAGCTTGTAACCTTTCCCGTACTCCATTACTGAGGGCAGCAGTTGAGTAATGAATATCCATTTTACCTCTTTTCTCTTTCAGTAGCTATTTCTCTTTGGTCCAAGCTTTCAAAGTCATTTTTCTTTGGCTAACGGCCATCATGCTGCTGGAAAGTGACTGAACCACTGCGGTGCAGAGTTCAAGTCCTGATGTCCAAACACATGAGCGGCTTAGAATGCAGAATAATGGCTTCAAATGTGGGATATCTCACAATTAAGCAGCATGTCAAGAGTGTATGGTAACAGGAGAGGCCTATAATCAATCACTCTTTTATCATCACCGGACTAAGAGTCTACAGCCATGCAGCTCTGTGAGTCTGTACTTACTGGCGTTGGGCACTAACTAGTTACATGTAAATGGCATTGTCTAATTCAATTACAAAATAAATGTGATTGTAGTCCCTTATAGTAGCTGAGAAAAAAAGAAACTAAATTACAGTAACTAATCAAATTGTTGGTGATTATAAAGCAAGTCACCTGAATATATTTGATTATATAGGTAAAAAAAAAGCTTATTTGTAGAATAAAAGTCATCCTGTTGCTTTGCATCTTTGGGCATATTTCTGGACATTGCAGGTCCACAAAGCTGTTGAGACAAATTTGAGTGCACCATCAAGGGTAGGATGGCTTTTAAAGAGCTTTCTCTGCATCCAAAATGCTTTCATTCATTTTGCAGAGTGCATTTAAATTTTGAGCATTTTTGATTGGTTTTCTTGTTTGAAACTGTGTCTGCCATCCCTGCTACCAGCTGACCACGCCAAAGCGAATGGCCATGTTGTTGGACAACAACGCTTTTCAGACAGTGCTGAACATTCTACAATTTTTTCTTTCATAAATGAAGGCCTTTAACATTACTATGCAGCGTAACGCTTGGTTACCAGCAACTTTAACAAGTATTTAGTCATCTGTATCACTTTGGCATTTTTGAAGGAATTTAGTCATAAACCATCCCAAATATCGGCGTTGGATGAAAGTTTAAGGGAGCACCAAAGTTATTACAATTTATCAAATTAGTGTAGTGCCCGTTTAAAACATGCCTGTTAAGAACGGGCTGATTGCTTGGTTAGTGAGATTTCTTCTCGTGGGTTTGTTACCTGCTACACAGACTATCTTTGTAGCATCTGGTTGTTCATATTGAGGTTTGCAAAGTGAAAATGTAGTTGATTATTGAAAGCATAAGCTTTATTAACCCTTTG